>NW_027507903.1:20527477-20759977 GCF_037356315.1 Lithobates pipiens
CTCCATCCATCCATCCCTGTGTGTGTGTGTATCCATCCATCCATCCATCCATCCCTGTGTGTGTGTGTCTCCATCCATCCATCCCTGTGTGTGTGTGTGTATCCATCCATCCCTGTGTGTGTGTGTGTCTCCATCCGTGTGTGTGTGTGTGTGTGTGTGTGTGTGTGTGTGTGTGTGTGTCCAGGTGTGTGTGTGTGTGTGTGTGTGTGTGTGTCCAGCCTACCTGTGTCCCGAGCCTTTGTCCCGAGCCTCCGTCCCGTGCCTTGCCTCCTTGCCGCCGTGCCGTGCCTTGCCTCCGTCCCGTCCCGTCCCGTCCCGTGCCGTGCCATGCCTTGCCTTGCCTTGCCTCCGTCCCGTGCCCTCTTCGTCGGCGCCTCGGCGGCCATTGTAAAATTCAAAAGCTGCGCCGCCGCCTTCGCCTGTGATAGGCGGAACACTGAATTTCCCAGCAGCCTGTGTTCCGCCTATCACGGACATCGTATCATCCTCGTCCGTAGTACGAGGATGATACGATGTCCGTGATAGGCGGAACACAGGCTGCTGGGAAATTCAGTGTTCCGCCTATCACAGGCGAAGGCGGAGCCGGAGGCGCGGCTTTTGAATTATAGAATGGCCGCTGTCTGTCTGCTCGACACGCTGATCGAGCGGGCAGACAGCGATGACTCGAGTATAAGCCGAGGGGGGCACTTTCAGCCTCAAAAAAGAGGCTGAAAATCTCGGCTTATACTCGAGTATATACGGTATTATTATTAACGATTTAAATAGCGCCAACAGTTTACGCAGCGCTTTACAATGGGGGACAACACAATTACAGTACAATACAAAAGGTACAGGAGGGCCCGGCTCGTAGAGCTGATATCGATCTCTCTCTATCTATATATATATATATATATATATATATATATATATATATATATATGGAAGGTTTTACTCCCTTCATGACCAGGCCATTTTTTAATATTCAGTACTGCTCTAACTCTTTAACTGGCAGTCATACAACACTGTATGCAAATTAAATTTATATCATTTTTTTTTACACAAATAGAGTTTACTTTTGGTGGTTTTTGGTAACCACTGTTTTTTTTTGACATTTTTTGCAATATAGATGTAAAAAGATTTAAAACTTAAAAAACAAAACAATATTTTTTACTTTCTGTTAATAATCATATCCAATAAAATCTAATTTCTTCATAAATTTAGGTCAAAATGTATTCTGCTACAGTACATATCTTTGGTAAAAAAAAAAAATCCCAAGTGTATATTACACACTTTGAGCCCTGGAAGATTTTAACCCCTTCATGACCAGGCCATTTTTCTTGCTATTCAGCACTGCGCCACTTTAATTAGCAATTGCGCACTGATGCAACACTATAAACAAATACATTTATATCATTTTTTTCACATACGGTGCCTTGAAAAAGTATTCATACCTTGAAATATTCCATATTTTGTGATGTTACAACCAAAAACATAAATGTATTTTATTTGGGATTTTATGTTATAGACCAACACAACGTGGCACATAATTGTGAAGTGGAAGGAAAATGATAAAATGGTTTTCAATTTTTTTTACAAATAAATATGTGAAAAGTGTGGCGTGCTTTGATCTAGACCATTCCATTGTAGCTCTGGCTGTATGTTTGGGGTCGTTGTCCTGCTGGAAGGTGAACCTCCCCCAGTCTCAAGTCTTTTGCAGACTCTAATGCCGTGTAGACATGATCAGAATTTTGGCCCGCAAAAGACCTATGAGAGTTTTTCAATGGAAAATGCGATTGTGTGTATGCTCCTTCGGTCTTTTGCTGGCCGAATTCCAGCCAGCAAAAGATTGAGAGCATGCTCTCAATTTTTTAGTCGGGAAAAGTTCCTATCCGAAAATGCGATCATCTGTGGCAATTCCGACGTGCAAAATCCGTTCGTGTGTATGCGGCATAACAGGTTTTCTTCTAAGATTGCCCTGTATTGGGCCCCATCCATCTTCACATCAACTCTGACCAGCATCCCTGTCCCTGCTGAAGAAAAGCATCCCCACAACATGATGCTGCCACCACCATGTTTCACAGTGTGTGTGTGTTCAGGGTTATGTACAGTGTTCGTTTTCTGCCACACATAACGTTTTGCTTTTAGGCCAAAAAGATACATTTTGGTCTCATATGAGCAAAGCACCTTCTTCCTGCTTTTCATGTGGATGTTACTTGACAAGTACCAGCTACCTAAACATTATTGCTGACCAAGTAGACCCCTTCATGGAATAGTATTCCCCTAGGCGCAATGTCTTCTTTCAGCAGCATAATGTGTCCTGCCACACTGCAAAAATTGGTGAAGAATGGTTTGAGGGACACAACAACAAGTCTGAGTTGTTGGCTCGGCCTTCAAATTCTCCAGATCTGAATCCAATTGAGAATTTGTGTGATGTGTTGGAAAAACAAGTCCGATCCTTGGAGGTCCACCCTTGCAACTTATAAGACTTAAAGGATCTGCTACTGATGCTACTGGTGTCATGTACCTGGTGCTGGAGGCCAATGGAGAGAGGGCTTCCCTTGCGGCTAAGTTGCAGACTCCCCAGAAGGTGAAACAGAAGACGTTAGGCCGAAGTAGCACAAGTCACCTGCTGGAATGCTAGCATGGTAACTCAGGAGTACTGCTGATGTGCTGAAGGGGTGCCTGCAAACATGCGGCACTTGTGAGACGTAGCAGGTCTTTGGTAGCACAGAGACAGGAGAGAAGTCGGTTTGAAGCCAAAGTCAAGTGCCAGGTGGGTTTCAGAGCAAACGTGGTGAGGTGGATAGCCGGGGTCAAACACAGGAGATCGAGAAGAGAAGACCATTAATTAAGCTGAGGTCAGGTCAGGAGGGGGCCAGGAGACAGGTTCAGGACAAGCCAAGTTGGTAACAGGGAATCACAGGAACAACGTACTGGAGGAGCCGAAGATCAGCCAGCAGCTGCAGATACTGACTGTCTTTCTTATAAATGCCATTTGGCACCAAACTAAGCATGTGACCTCCTCTTTCTCTTTTGAATTTATTGAGTAATAGTTTATTACTAACTAGATCAGTTTTGTAGCTACTACCAATGCTAGGTACACATGGGAAGAAAGAAAATAACCTGAGAGGTCGCCATACAAATGCCACGTACACACGTCGGCATTTCGGCCAGCAAAAGACCGATGAGAGATTTTCGGCGGAAAATGTGACCATGTGTATGATCCATCGGAATTTTGCTGGCTGTATTTCCGCCGGCAAAAGATTGAGAGCACGTTCCCAATTTTTGAGACGGAAAAAGTTTCTATCGGGAATTCCGATCGTGTGTATGCAAATTCCGACGCGCGAAAAAAACACGCATGCTCAGATTCAGCTACGAGCTGGAAGCTATTGGCTACTGGCTATTGAACTTCCTTTTTCTAGTCCCATCGTACGTGTTGTACATCACCGCGTTCTTGACAGTCGGAATTTGGTGTGACCGTGTGTATGCTAGACAGCTTGAGTGAAATCCCGTCGGAATTCCGGCTTTTTCCGACCAAAATTCAGATCGTGTGTACGCGGCATATGACCAACTTCTGTCAAACAGGCTGCTGTACACACTGGTCAAATGTCGGCCAGTGTCTATCCATCTTTATGATATCTTTTTGAGCTACTATTTCTATTACGATATACCAGCACCTTTAAAGTCCTGGGGGCCAGATCCCCTATCCCTGTCCTTGTATTTGTCGGCCAGTGTCTGTTGAACTGGCCAATACCGGCCGATATTTAACCGAGTACATTCGTCAGCAGGGCCGGACTTACCATTGGGCTTGATTGGGCCCCACCGAGATACATAGCTGAGTGTACTTGGCTCGGCTCCGCTCACAGCCACACCCAGGACTGGGCGTGACTGTGAGCCGAGCCGAGTACGCTCGACTACTCTCGGCACCACTCGGGACTGCGAGAGGACCCCAGAGAGCCGCCGAGAGGACCCGAGAGACGCCGGGATACACAGGGCTCTGTATCTCGGCGGCGCCATTTTTAAACTTCAAGACTGCAATGACAAGGCTGCAAATGATACTGGACAAGGCTGCAGATGGATGGGCAAGGCTGCAGATGGACACTGATAAGGCTGCATTCATGGGCAAGGCTGCAGATGGACACTGACAAGGCTGCATTGATGGGCATTTAAATGTAATTTTTTTCCTTAAACTTCCCTCCTAAAAGTTTTTTTCCTTAAAATTCCCTCCTAAACTTGGGGTGCATGTTATACACTGGCACGTGCTATACGCCGATAAATACAGTAATGTATAGAAGGTCGGGCCCGAAAGTTACTCAAGCCCAGGGGCCCCCACCACCCTAACTCCTATCCTGTTGGGCAGAGTACCAGCCTTTAGGCCTATGCTCCCACACATTTGAACCATCGGTGGTGCAGGTTTGCATTTCCAAAATTTGATACAAGTATAATGTTTTCAAGCTATATAAAAATTCCTGAATATCTAATTTTGAACCCCATGGTTCCATCACTTTTCCTTAAACCCATATTGAGTGAATTTTTTTTTTTTAAGCAGAGAAAAAAAAAAAAATCACGTGAGTTTAAAGAACTTTCCTTCTAATTTGATTCAGTGACTTGTTGTGACTGTGCTTTCAGTTAAATGGAAAATGTCTTTAGAGCTCAATAATGTTTCTGAAATTGTTTTGATTAGTAAAATTGTTATCCAATCTTCTCCCCTGATCCCAGTTGACTGACTCTTAGATACAGTATAAACTCTAAAGCATTCAGCAAACCACAAGGCAGGATACATTGTGCACAGAGAGCGTCCCCCGAGAGTACTCAGGCATTTTTACAAACCATTTCCAAATGTTGCTCCATAGTTAACCCTGCTTAAAATGCAAGCGTTTCACACAGGTGGAAACAGTTTTGCTTGACATACCTTCTCTGTAAGGTAGAAAAAAAAACAAAAAAAAAACTTTTATTGGATTCATTAGGTCTCGAAAGTTCCACGCTTTCATACTTTTGTATCTAATGCCAAGCAGCGAAAATTCTGGAAACTCATTTTTTCGGGACTGGATGTGGAAAAAAAATAAAAATAAAATAAAAGCGCTCCAATATTTAATGAACCTTTGCCAGGTTCAGCACAGCAAACATGTTCATGAGTTGGTGGTGTGGACACTTTATATGATCAACGTAAAAAGCCAACTCCATTGCAGTCATTTTCACAAATTTGCAACAGAATAAAAAAGTAAAATAATATAAACTACACATGGCTAAAAATCCAGATGGTGCCACATCCCTTGTAACGATAGACGGGGAAAAAAAAAGTATATTGGATGGGATTTTTGGGGCACCAGAGTTGAAGCTGTTATACCCTGTTTCCCCCGAAAATAAGACCTAGCGTGATTGTCGGTGATGGCTGAAATATCAGCCCTACCCACCAAATAAGCCCTAGTTAAAGTCCTTGTAGGTCTTCTTTTCAGGGTAGGGCTTATTTTCGGGGAAACAGGGTAGAGCTTATTTGGGGGGTAGGGCTTATATTGCAGCCATCACCGACAATCACGCTAGGTCTTATTTTCGGGGAAACAGGGTAGTTACAAAGGGTGGGCCAACTCAATATTGAACTCTATGGACTAGGACTGGGATGTAATTAAAGAGGAAGTAAAGGCAGTTGAAAAAATAAAATAAAAAAAATGAACCTGCAAGGCAAAGGCATAATGAGCTAGTATGCATAGCATACTAGCTCATTATGAATAACTTACCTGAGAACGAAGCCCCCGAAGCGGTCCTCCGTCTTTATGTCCGCCACTGCCATGGGTCCTGGAGTAACTTCCGGGTCTCGCTGCTCCGGCGCTGTGATTCGCCGGAGCAGCGATGACGTCACTCCCGCGCGTGCGCACGGGAGCCGACACTTGCGGCATATCGCCGCGATCTGCGGCCTGCCCAGTGTGCCTGCGCGCCGCTGTCTAGGGCGCATGCGCCGTAGACAGCGGTGGCTGTCTTTTTGTAAATATCTCCTAAACCGTATAGGTTTAGGAGATATTTCTTGGACCTACAGGTAAGCCTTAATCTAGGCTTACCTGTATGTCAAAGTGGTTTGTAAAGATTTACAACCACTTTAAAGTTCATGTGCGTGTAAAGGCAGGGGTCCCAATACTTTTGACAATATATTGTATATAGAATGGGATTTTTTTAGGTACCAAACTTAAAGGCAGAAAATAAATATTCATCTTAACTTAAGAAAAATGTCAAAAATGTATTTATATTATTAAATTATATTATTTACAAAAGTTCATTAACCGCTTCCCGACCTCCTCATGCAAATATACTGCGGCAGAAGGGCACGTACAGGCAGAATCGTGTTCCTGTACGTTGCCCTTTAAAAGACGGGTTTGCGGGGGCGTTCTGGGAGCTTTGTGAGCGCGAACGCAGGTCCCGCGGATTCAATGTCCACAGGGATACCCGCGATCGTGTCACGGAGATGAAGAACGGGGAGATGCTAATGTAAACAAGCATCTCCCCGTTCTGCCTAGTGACACTGATCACAGCTCCCTGTAATCAGGAGCAGTGATCAGTGTTGTGTAACACACAGCCCCCCCCACAGTTCGAATCACTCCCTAGGACACACTTAACCCCTACAGCGCCACCTAGTGGTTAACCCCAGTCACATTTGCACAGTAATCAATGCATTTTTAATTGTACTGATCGCTGTATAAATGTGAATGGTCCCAAAATCGCGCCAAAAGTGTCCGATCTGTCCACCATAATATTGCAGTCCTGATCAAAATTGCTGATCACCGCCATTACTAATAAAAAAAATAATTATTCATAAAAATGCCATAAAACTATCCCCTATTTTTTAAACGCTATAACTTTTGCGCTAACCAATCAAAAAACGCTTATTGCTATTTTTTTCTTTACCAAAAATATGTAGAAGAATAAGTATTGGCCTAAACTGAGGAAAAGAAAATGTATATATATATTTTTTTGGGGGGTATTTATTATAGCAAAAAGTAAAAAAATAATGCGTTTTTTTTTTTTTTTAATTGTTGTTATTTTTTTGTTTATAGCGAAAAAATAAAAACCGTAGAGGTGATCAAATACCACCAAAAGAAATCTCTACTTGTGGGAAAAAAAGGAAGTCAATTTTGTTTGGGAGCCACGTCACACGACCGCGCAATTGTCAGTTAAAATGACCCAGTGCCGAATTGCAAAACAATGGCCTGTTCTTTCAGCAGCCAAATTTGCCGAGGATGAAGTGGTTAAAAAAGTAACATACATAAAAACGCAATCTCTATCAGCCTGTCATTCACTGGTTCCTTTATGTAATGCGAGATTTGTGCGAGATCCCGGGAGAACTCGATTGCCCCAATGATATTATAATAATAGAGACCGTCCAGCCAAATGGTCCGGGGCTGAAGTCGTTAAAACAAACCACCAAGGTCACTATAAATATAAAATCCTACATGGCAAACAATATACTGATTAACAAATGCCACCATCAATTCCAAACTGTGGCACAACTGATGCCCACATAATGAGAACGAACCCCAAAGTGTTTCAACTCTCAGTTAAAGAGAAAATAAACTTCCTCTACTAATTACTCTTACCTATAGGTAAGCCCATAAAAAGGCTTACCTATATGTAGTGTAAATATCTCCTGAAAACGTACCGTTTACATTACATGCAGCCTGTGACATCACTGGCGCATGCGTTCTGAAGGAACGGGCACCGGTGCCGTTCCTTCCGAGCCCTGTGCCACGAACGGGGGCTCCCACGCACATGCGCAGGGGTAACGTCATCCCGCCTCCGGCCAGTCACAGAGCCAGAGCCCGTGAACCCAGAAGCAAGACGGGTGAACATGGAAGCGGCCGCAGTGCTGACATCCCGGCGCTGGAACAGTTTGGTTTTAAGGTAAGTTTCACATAATGTGCTAGTATTGGATGCATACTAGCACATTATGTCTTTACCTTGCAGGAAGAAAAAAAAATGTCCAACCTCTTTAACCGCTTGTAGACCATATAACACAGACACAGCTCTCCTGCGTTGGATCGCGTATCTAGTACGTGATCCAGCTCTTCCGGGTAGGTAGTCACAGCACAAGCAGATCAGAGTCCCAGCCAATGATTTCCGTCTGGGACCCGCTGATCGTGAAGCTGATGAGGGGACAGAGCTCTGTGAATGTAAACAACACAGAGCTCTGTCCTGTCAGCGGGGACGTGCCGGTTTTTGTTTCCCTGCAAAGGCAAAAATCAGCACAAAGGGAATGCGCCAAGCACTGGTAGGCACGCAGTTAACCCTTTGACTGCTCTTAGATTAACCTAGTTAACCCCTTCCCAGCCAATGTCATTAGTACAGTGCCAGTGCATATTTTTAGCACTGATCATTGTATTAGTGTCACTGGTTCCCACAAAGTGGCAGTTAATGTCAGATTGTCCACCATACGATCACAGAAATTCCAGTATATGTATCATAATTTGTAGACGCTATAACTTTCACGCAAATCAATGTACACTTATTGGGATTTTTTTTTTTTACTAAAAAAATGTAGCAGAATACATTTAGGAATAAATGTATGAAGAAAATAAATTTTTTAAATTTTTGTATTGGATATGTTTTATAGCAGAAAGTTAAAAATATTGTTTTTTTGTTTTTTTTTCATTTTCAGTCTTTTTTTTGCTTATATAATAAAAAAATAAAAAAACCCAGTGGTGATCAAATATCACCAAAAAAAGCTCTATTTGCATGAAAAAAATGATATAATTTTGATTTGGGTACAACGTTGCATGATGTGAGAAATGAAAGAATTGCGCTAACCTAATATAATATGTATCTAAATTATGTGTATTGATGGTGTAAAGTAAACCCTAAATGTGTGTGACACAATCCCTATATAAGCAACACTAAATCATCACAGTGGTGACCTAAATAAATATGACATTGTTTAACATAAAACCACATGTACGTGAACCATAGAGATCATACTCTGTTCGTATGACCAGTCGCATGCGATAAACAATGAGGTGAATAACAATAAAGTGAGAGAAACTAGATCGTCTCTAAATGTATCCAAAAAAAGTAAGTGAAAATTAAGGATAAATCGTCTCTAAACATATCATCAGAAAAAGTTCTTATCCACCCGTGCAGGACTAATGCCGTGTACACACGATCGCAATTCCGGCCAGAAAAAGACAGATGAGAGCTTTTCATCGGAAAATGCGACCGAATTTAGCTGTTCGAAAATTGATAGCATGTTCTCAATTTTCCCGACGGAAAAACTTTCTAATGGTAATTCCGATCGCGTGTATGCAATTCCGACACGCCAAAAAATCACGCATGCTCAGATTCAACTACGAGACAGAAGCTATTGGCTACTGGCTATTGAACTTCCTTTCTCTAGTCACGTCATACGCGTTGTACGTCACCGCGTTATAAATAGGCTTGTGCAATTCGTTTCGTAACGAATCGAAATTCGGCCGAATTTTGCATCTTTCTGACATTCGGATGCATCCGAATAAAAAAATAACGAATAACAAAGAATACGAAAGAAATACAACGTATGAATTCGAATGAATTCGACATGATTCGGTAATTCTTTAAAGATCTAATGAAACAAAAGGTCAGCTCAAAGTAAATCTTATAGTCCAATCAGCTAATTAATTTTGTGCCGGAGGTTGGATTACTGGCAAAGTGCATTCCTGAGTTAGAAGGGTGTTGTATTGTATTTGAGCCGAGGAGAAGAGACGTTGTCATTGTGTGTGTTAAAAGATTCAATAAACAAACGACTTTCCAAACTACGAATCATTATCACGAATGTCTATACATACATAAATAGCGAATTTCAACGAATACGAACGAATGAATTCGACACTCTACGAATAACAACGAATTATCCGAAAACATATTAACGTAACATAACGAATATAACAGAACAAAATGATGTATTTTACGAATGACAACAAACCGAAACGAAACAAAATTTTCCATTGTGCACAAGTCTAATTATAAATGATCGGAATTTGATGTGACCGTGTGTAGGCAACACAGCTTGAGCCAAATTCTCGTCGGGGAAACCATCAGAGCTTTTTCCGACGAGAATTACGATCGTGTGTACGCGGCATAAGGGTTAAGAATTAGGCATTAACCACCAAAGTTCAGAAAACATCCATCAGCAACCAAAGCAAGTAAAAGTAATTGACTGTTTGTGATATTCCGCCACCAGAGTGAGTAGAATTACTTCTTACCAGAAGTCTATGACATCCCCTTACAGGATGTCACAGAAAGCTTTGATGGATGTATGTCTCTCTTAGATCTCAGACCTTCCTGTAGGTGTCCCCCGATAGGCGGTCTCCAGGGTCTGATAACCCCACGCTCCTCAATCCACCTCCAATAGACTCAAGCCATCAAATGCCAGTGGCCAGGGTTGGAGCACGCATCTGGAAGACCTTGTGGCACAAGGTAAATCCTTTGGAATTTGGCCTCAAATCTTTGGGTAAGGTGGTCCTTTTCATGACGTAACACAGTGCCAAATAGCAAAAAATGGCCTGGTCAGGAAGGAGGCAAGTGGTTAAAACGTGTCTTCTTCAGGGAGTCAGTGGGTTGATGGGGTAGTGATCAAAATAGCAAAATGTTAGCTGGAATAGGTGCATTTACAAAGTGTTGGACCTGCGGTGTAAACTAGACTGAGTACGAAGGATGCCAATATGGCCGCATCTGGACCGATTCTGAGAGCAGCGGGATATGTACAGGACAAGGCCAGGAGTGGCAGCCATGCTATTCATTTCTCTTGGTGCAAACCCTCTGATAGATCACAATAAACCACTTCTGCACTGATGGCCAAATCCCACCAAAACAGGAAGGAGAGACTCAAAAGAAAAGGGAATCAAATTAACTAATAATGCCCCCCCCCCCCAATCAACCATAGGTGTCCACCAACATATGGGCTCCAACAACCGCTAATGGGTCCAAGAAGCACACATCACAACAAGTTGGGGCTTATTCTCATGAATACGGGCATCAGTTGTGCCATAGTGTGGATTTGATGGTGGCATTTGTTTATATGCATTGTTTGTCATGATGGGTTTTAGATTTATTTTGACCTCGGTGGTCTGTGTTAATGAACCTTTGTAAATACACGTTTACACATATTTGTTTTCTGTCTTTAAGTTTGGTACCTAAAAAACCCCGTTCTATATACAATATATTGTCAAAAGTGTTGGGACGCCTGCCTTTACACCCACATGAACTTTAATGGCATCCCAGTCTTAAGCTGGCCATACACCTATAGATTATCTGCAGATTTTCTATGGTTAGATGGAAAAAGTGCAACAGATTTCTCCATGTATGCTAAACTGTGTGGATGGAGGAATCTCCCACTGGGCCAAGCTTCGGTATCTTGCTAGTCGGCCTCACTTGCCTTCCGACGCTAACATTTACCTCCAGCAAGGCTTTTTAAAAACACGTAGACATTTTCAAAAAACATTATCAAAACAATATGGGGATTAGTTCCAATGAAGGGAACTCTTAAGATATCAAGATATTTTGGACAATTTCATGCTCCCAACTTTGTGGGAACAGTTTGGGGACGGTCCCTTCCTGTTCCATCATGACTGCACACCAGTGTACAAAGCACTCTTGTCCCTGACCTAACCACTATACAGAATGTGCGCTTATTTATTAGCATTGCCCCCACTAAAGATGGCTGTGGAGACCATCCAGGGCAGCAGCGTCCAATTCAACAGCTGCTCCCCCGATGACGCCTATGGAAGCCTCAGAGGAACATGAGTTCCCCCCCAGTCCTCTGCTCTCTCTGCACGGTGGCTGCTAAACAGCGCCACCTGTGCAAGGAGGCCAAACTACACCTGCCTACAAACACGCCCTCCTACCTGCATGCGGGAGCTAAAGGCAGATTGATTCCAGGAAGCAAATGCTATATGAAATGCTCTTCTTCCCTTACTCAAGATGGCCATAACTAGAAATACTAGGGGGGTTGTTTTTTTTTTATTTTTTATTTTTTTTTAAAGTGATTTCTCAACAAAATAAAGCATTGCTTGGAATTTTAAAAAATGAATTAAATTGCCTTTTTTTTGGTTTGTGGCGCTCAGATACAGTACAGTTTAGTTCAACTCTAAGCCTTTACCTTGCCGCGGCTTGCTAGCGGCAACTTAAGTTTTTTTTTTTTTTAAACCGCCTGTCATTTAACTCCTTGCGCCCGCGACTCTAATGGCGTTCTCTTCCTGCCATTACTTTCCGGCGTCCTCTCCGTTCTTCTTCATTTCAGTTCCTATTCACCACTGCGGCTGACAAGGGGAGGACTGCGAGACTTGTAACTGTTAAAATGAATAGGCAGTGATAGAAATACAGACAAGGGCACCGCACGTGAAGGCTTCCAGACGAAATTATTTGTGAGAGGTGGTTAGATGCACCTTGAGGCAATCTGGAAATATGAGAAGCGGAGAGAGAGAGAGAGAGAAAGACTCTGAGGATCAGATATTGATGCTTCGAGAGGTAGAAAAACGAACATATGAAAGGAACAGAACACTAAAACAAGCAGGCACTTAAGAGAAAAGATTACGATACTGAATCTGCCTGTTAAAATGGGGAGATGATAAGGATCTTTTGTTGCTAAGTGGTAATTGTATTGTTGCCAGCTGTTTTCTCTTATTAAGGTTAATAGATTTTGTGGTTTTAAGGTGCGTGGTAAATTATCTTTTGGGCAAGTTTTCTTTACGAGTGTCCTATGATGGCTTATTGCTTGCATGCCGTGAAGCAGACTACAATTAATTTGTTTTTTAGGGCCTTCGCCAGTGTGAATACCAGCAGTAATAGCCGGCTGCCATCTGGGAGCGACAGTTTCCTTATTACAAAATATGTAAAAATATGTGCTCCCTTAAGGAATGTGTTCATTTACATCTGCTCCACTTTTACTTATATGCTAATGGATTGCAACCGAACATCAAACGCAATTGTTTTAGCAGCTATTTGATTTTAGTTTACATTAATGATGATGCATTGTTTGGGAAGGCATTAATGTGATATTGGAAAAAAAAATTAAAAATCCTTGGAACAACACAGAGAATGTATAACATCCCCCCCCAAAAAAAACGAAAAAAAAAAAAAAACATGATGGTGACGAAGAGGACCCGGGAGACCAAAAGCATTATTATAACATTTATTTGCTGCTTACATTATTCTGTTTAAAGTGTCAATGAAATATCCTTGTCTGTGTTAATCTTTGCCCTTGTCTGTGGTAAACAACATTGGCATAAAACAATTATGGATGAGAAGAAGAAAAGAAAGAAGAAAGGAGTCCAGTCATTAAAAAATAAATGACTTAATTAATAACAAAAATGGATTTTGTACCGAAAATCTAGAAAAAAAAATTTGCATAAAAAAGGAAGGAAGAAAAAAAAAAGAGAAAAAGGGAACAAGGCATGAACAAAAAGTATGGTGTACAAAACATTTAGGTGAAAAAAAGAAATAGGAAAAAGTATAAGAAAGAATCAAAGAAAAAGAAAGAAAGAAAGGAAGGAAGAAAGGAGGCCAGTTGTTACAAAATAAATAAATTAATTAATACAAATGTGTTTTGTACCAACAATTTAAGAAAGAATTAGAAAAAATGTATAAGAAAAAAAGAAAGAAAGAAAGAAAGAAAAAAAGAAAGAAAGAAAGAGAAAAAAAAAAAGAAAGAAAGAGGACAAGTCATTAAAAAAGAAATTACTTAATTAATAACAAAAATGTATTTTGTACCAAAAATATAGAAAAAAATGTATTTGCATAAAAAGGAAGAAAGAAAAAAAAAAAAGAGAAAAAGGGAACAAATCGTGGAAAAAAAGTATTGTGTACAAAAAGTTTAGATAAAAAAAAAAAAAAAAAATAGGAAAATGTATAAGAAAGAATGAAAGAAAGAAAGGAAGGAGGCCAGTTGTTACAAAAATTAATTCATTAATACAAATGTATTTTGTACCAACAATTTATGAAAGAATTAGAAAAAATGTATAAGAAAAAAAGAAAGAAAGAGAAAAAAAAGAAAGAAAGAAGGAAAGAAAGAGGACAAGTCATTAAAAAAAAAAATGTGTACATGACAAAAGTGTACAAAAAATTTAGGTAAAAAAAAAAATAATTAGAAAGAAAGAAAGGAAGAAAGAAAGAAAGAAAAAGAAATGGGACCGTTCATTATTAAATAAATATGATTAGTCATTCAAACTTACAAAACAAAATTTACTGAATATAAAAAATGGAGGAAAAATTTGGTAAACTTAATTTGGCAGGTGTCATGAATTTTGATGGTTCTTTTGGTGTTTTGGTGTTTGGGTGGGCTTCCTCAACTGCCTTCCATGATCTTAAAACATACTGGTATCCTAATTAGCTTCTAATCAAATTGGCTATATATTATGTGCGTGTTTGTATGACTTTGGTATGGATATTGGACTGTCATTTTTTTTTGAGGGGGGGGGGGGGAATGGAGTGATATGAATAACTTTATGTAGAATGCTAAATAATGTAAAGACCATTAAAGAAGAAGTACAGCCAAAGCTTGTTTGGCCATACTTCTCATGTTGAATCACAGGAATGCAGTTCGTTCTGCACTCCGGTGACCTGTTTTCAGCTGACAGCTGGCTGAAGCCCACTGTTGGTTGATGCCACAGAGCCGGGGCAAGATCGCAAGATTGCAACAATCAGGATCCGCCCACATGCCTGGACTGAGAGCCTGAGCAGCCGCTCCAGCCCCCTCTACGGTTCAGTGCACCAGTGAGTGAGTGGGGGGGGGGGGGGGGGGCAGAGCAGACAGGGATGACAGACATGCCTCATCCACTTAGGTAAGTATGATTCTGAAAAAAAAAAAACACTTCTCTTCAGAACAACAGTTTCTGACAAGTTTAGTTTCAGCCTTTTTTGCTGTATATATTTTAGTTTGACTTATTTTTTATTATTTTTCCAACATTTGGTTAAAAATAGAGCATAGTAGTTGTTGTATTTTCATATTTTCTTTCTTTATTCTGCACGGTCAACTCAATAAAGCAATTATTTTTTATTCAATAAATATAAAATATTATATATGAATATTTTGCTTTGCTTCTATTTTAAAGGCTCTCCTTATCTTTTGCTGAAAAAAGTTGGTTGTTTACAGAGATCAATAGCTAAAGCTGAAATTTACACAGAAGCAAACAATTCAATGCTGTGATTCCTTATTCCCTCTAGACAGCTCCAATGAAGTTTCAATTAAAGAGGAAATAAAGCCTCATCTATCTATCCCCTCCTCCGATGCCGCCATCTATCCCGGAGTGACATCAGTGTATCGCGGCTCCAGCATGATCACCGTTAGAAAGCGGCACGCTCAGTGCGCCTGCGCCCGATGTCTACGGCACATGTGCCGTAGACATCGGTACCGCTATTTCTGCCAATATCTCTTAAACCTTTTAGGTTTGGGAGAAATTTCTTGCACCTACAGGTAAGCCTTAATCTAGGCTTACTTGTAGGTTAAAGTGGTTGTAATGGATTTACAACCACTTTAAAGTGAAAGAGCCTGAAGGCAAACAGCGTCTTCTGTGCTCTTTATTTAGAAAGCCCAAAATTCACTCTGTGAATGCTGGGTTTGTTTTCAATTTGTAAAACAATCATTTTTGGTATAAATATCCAAAAAACATAAAACATTAGTACAAATACTTTTCTCTTAGTTTAGTGAAAGGCCGCGTACACACGGGCGGACTGTTGGCTCAACTTTGTCCGCTGAACAGTGTTTCAGCGGACAGTCCGCTCGTGTGTGGGGCTTCAGCGGACAGTTTCAGCGGACAGTTTGACGAACAAAGTTTTTCGGAAATTCCGAAAAACTGTCCGCTGAAACTTTGTTTGAGCGAACAGTCCGCCCCTGTGTAGGCTACTTTCGAAATGAGCAAACTGTTCCCGCTAGGAGGGAAGTCTGCTCATTTCGAGCGCGTATGCAGGTAGGCGGGGCCCGCGACGCAGACGT
This sequence comes from Lithobates pipiens, assembly GCF_037356315.1. Classification (NCBI taxonomy): domain Eukaryota; kingdom Metazoa; phylum Chordata; class Amphibia; order Anura; family Ranidae; genus Lithobates; species Lithobates pipiens. The sequence goes on from NW_027507903.1 coordinate 20,543,400, forward strand.
CGCGGGCTCCGCCGCCTGGAATGGACTTAAAGGGGAACCCCAACGCCGAAAAAAATCGGCGTGGGGGTCCCCCCAAAGTCCACAACAGACCCTTGTCCGAGCACGCTACCCGGCCGGCCAGGAAAGGGGGGCGAGCGAGCGCGCCCCCCCTCCTGAGCCGTACCAGGCCGCGTGCCCTCAACATGGGGGGTGCCTTGGGGAAGGGGGGGCCGCGTGGCCCCCCCCACCCCAAAGCACCTTGTCCCCATGTTGATGAGGACAAGGGCCTCTTCCCGACAACCCTGGCCGTTGGTTGTCGGGGTCTGCGGGCGGGGGGCTTATCGGAATCCGGGAGCCCCCTTTAATAAGGGGGCCCCCGGATACCGGCCCCCCACCCTATGTGAATGAGTATGGGGTACAATGTACCCCTACCCATTCACCTGTAAAATAAAAGTACCCAAAAAAAAAACACAACACACGAGATAAAATATTTTATTGCACAGCTCCGGGGGTCTTCCGTCTTCGGGGGTCTTCTCGCCGGACTCCTCCGCTATCTTCTTGTAGCTCTTTTGCTAGCGGAGGAGTCCGGCTTTCTTCCTCCCCGCCGCCGGCCTCTTCTCCCGACTTCGGGGGTCTTGTCCCCCTCTTCGGTTCTTCTGCCGGGCCACCGCGCCTTCTTATAGCTCTTTTGCAGGCGGTGGCCCGGTCTTCTGTCGCCGCTGTCGCCGCTGTCGCCGCCGCCTTCCGTTCTTGTTCTTCTTCTTGTTCTTCTTGTTCTTCTCCAGGAGATGTTGACAAGTCGCTCTCTCCGGCCGGAATGCCAGAGCCGCGCTGTGCGGCCACTTATATAGTGACAATGGGGCGGTGTCACATGGTATATGTCACATGGGTTGGTCACATGGGTTGATGTCACATGGGGACTATGACATCGTAAGGGGGCGGGGTCACCATGTGACCAACCCATGTGACATATACCATGTGACACCGCCCCATTGTCACTATATAAGTGGCCGCTCAGCGCGGCTCTGGCATTCCGGCCGGAGAGAGCGACGTGTCAACATCTCCTGGAGAAGAACAAGAAGAACAAGAAGAAGAACAAGAACGGAAGGCGGCGGCGACAGCGGCGACAGAAGACCGGGCCACCGCCTCTAAAAGAGCTATAAGAAGGCGCGGTGGCCCGGCAGAAGAACGGAAGGCGGCGACAGAAGAACGGAAGGCGGCGACAGAAGACCGGGCCACCGCCTGCAAAAGAGCTATAAGAAGGCACGGTGGCCCGGCAGAAGAACCGAAGAGGGGGACAAGACCCCCGAAGACGGAAGACCCCCGGAGCTGTGCAATAAAATATTTTATCTCGTGTGTTGTGTTTTTTTTTTGGGTACTTTTATTTTACAGGTGAATGGGTAGGGGTACATTGTACCCCATACTCATTCACATAGGGTGGGGGGCCGTTATCTGGGGGCCCCCTTATTAAAGGGTGCTCCCGGATTCCGATAAGCCCCCCGCCCGCAGACCCCGACAACCAACGGCCAGGGTTGTCGGGAAGAGGCCCTTGTCCTCATCAACATGGGGACAAAGTGCTTTGGGGTGGGGGGGGCGCGCAGCCCCCCCTTCCCCAAGGCACCCCCCATGTTGAGGGCACGCGGCCTGGTACGGCTCAGGAGGGGGGGCGCGCTCGCTCGCCCCCCTTTCCTGGCCGGCCGGGTAGCGTGCTCGGACAAGGGTCTGTTGTGGACTTTGGGGGGACCCCACGCCGATTTTTTTCGGCGTTGGGGTTCCCCTTTAAGTCCATTCCAGGCGGCGGAGCCCGCGACGTCTCCGTCGCGGGCCCCGCCTACCTTGACACGCGCTCGAAATGAGCGGACTGTTGCCTCGTGTGTGGGCGAGTCCGCTCATTTCAAAAGTTGCGCGGACTTAGTACGACGAACAAAGTTTGCCGTATTTGTCCGCTCAAAAAGTGCCGTGTGTGGGCGTGTTCGTTCATTCAAAAGTTTGAGCGGACTGTTTGACGAACTTAGTTTCGGCAGACAGTCCCCGCGTGTGTACGCCGCCAAAGAGATGATGTTCTAACGTCTATCATCCTACCATGTGCAAACAAAAAAATATATATCTATTTTTATTTTACTTGCCCATAATTAGATGTCACTTGCAAAGGAAATTTTCATTACATATGATAAGCTAAGGAAAAATTCCCTTGCAAAATGAACTCCAAAGGGTCCACAGTCCCAAATGCACTGCGATATTGTAAGCAAACTATTAAACTATTACAAACCGCAAAGTGAAAATTCTCTTGCAAATCGAATAGCCTAGCTGCCTTTAATAAATCAACCCCAGCATTTGGGCCTGACAAATGGCCTGCAGGCCTAAGCCCTGCATAACAGGTGGAGATTCCATGATATACCTATACCTGAAACCACTAGTTAATTGAGCAACTTTGTTCCCACTCTCCCTCTTGCTTTCTCTAATATTCCTATAGCAAAAAAAATAAAATAAATAAGGCTGTACCAAAAATAATGCAATAGAGGTCATAGCTTTTTTTTTTTTAGCTCTCATATCATTTACATTTCACATGTTGGTAAAATGACCCTTCCTCTATAGCAGTGGTCTCAATGCAGCGCTTTGCTTAGTTTTATCTGGCCCTTGGGGCACAATTCCTTCTACTGACACCGGCAATGGGGCACTATTTCTCCCACTGACATCAATGATAGGCAGGGCAGGACTTGAGTCACTTTCAGGCCCTACCTTCTATACATTTCCGTATTTATCGACGTATAACATGTGCCGGCGTATAACACGCACCCCAAGTTTAGGAGGGAATTTTAAGGAAAAAAACTTTTAGGAGGGAAGTTTAAGGAAAAAACTTAGATTTAAATGCTCATCAATGCAGCCTTATCAGTGTCCATCTGCAGCCTTGTCTATCCATCTACAGCCTTGTCCAGTGTCATTGCAGCCTTGTCAGTGTAGCCTTGTAATTTGCAGCCTTGTCATTGCAGTATTTAAGTTTAAAAATGGCGCCGCCAAGATACAGAGTCCTGTGTATCTCGGCGGCTCTCAGGTCCTCTCGCAGACCCGAGTGGAGCCAAGAGTAGCGAGTGTACTCGGCTCGGCTCACAGTCACGCCCAGTCCCTGTGTTATGTCCATCATAGGGGGGGACTGGGCGTGACTGTGAGCGGAGCCGAGCAGCGTACACTCAGCTATGTATCTCGGCAGGGCCCCCTATTGGGCGGGGTCCATGGGCTTGAGCCCAGTCAAGCCCAATGGTAAGTCCGGCTCTGATGATAGGGCACTATTCCTCCCCCTGATAGCAAAGATGGAGCACTCTTTACTCCCAGTGACTCTAGGACATTTTCACTGTCCACAGTCCGGCCCCCCTAAAGTCTGAAGGACAATGAACTGGCCTTTTGTTTAGAAAGTTTGGAGACCCCTGCTCTATAGCAACTCTTCTTCTTTTTCATTGCAGGTAATGAATGGAATTCAGGCAAAAGCAAAGTGTACTCATTGAGCTCTTGATGAAGGAAGGGTGCAGGATATCCAACATCCACAGAGGGCTACAGAATGTTTATGGAGATGGCACCAGTGATAAGAGCCACCAATGACTCTTCTCAATGGTCTCATCTCTGTAAACATTCTGTAGCATTCTGTGCATGCAGCCCTCCTTCATTAAGAATTCAATGACGGCACATTGCTTCTGTTTGGAATCCATTATTTACCTGCAATGAAAAAGAGAAGAAGAAAAGATCCAATAGAGCCTGGGTCGGCAACCTGCAAGCCCCTTAGCTTCCCTTGCCGTGCCTTCGGCCTTCCTCTCTTTCCCCACCCCTGGCTCCGCCACTGTCATCAGTGCAAATCAGTCACGAGAGCCAGCACAGATGGAAGGCCAGGGGAGGAGAAGGATGGAGGGTGGGGGGGAGGAGCTGGCCAAGTTAACTTTTCAAGTTAACCCATGGGTGATTGGTTTCTGGGTGCTAAGCACCCAATCACCAGCTTGTTAATATGAAAAATCACTCTGCTAGCTGCTAGCTTCTGTCTGGCCCCCTGTCCAGAACTGTGCTGACTCTCGCACTCCTGATCTCTGCATTCTGAGCACAATGCACTCCTGATCCCTGCATTTGGAGCGTAACGCACTCCTGATCCCTGCATTCTGAGAGTAACACACTCCCAAACCCTGTACTCTCTTGTAATACTTTTTTTTGGTGTGCACTGCGTTTTCGATCTACATTTTGGGTTAACAATGTATTATTACCCACAGGAGATCACAAAGGTAGTGTGTTTTGAACATGGTACAGAAAACACAGATGGAACATGCCTTTCTGGCATTCTGTTGTGGCCCGGCCCTAACAACAAGACACTGTGCCTGGTAATCTTTGACTTAATCAGTGTTCTTAAAGTAGATCTCCATCTCTCTAAGGTTGCCTACCCCTGCAATAGAGGAAGAGTCACTCTACTATGCACACCTTTGCATTACTTTTGGTACATCCCTCATAAAAACCCAACCTAGAGAATTGGAAACTAAAACTACTATGCCAGGCAGTGATCCCTCTGGCTGGACAATCACTCACTCTGGGTAACCCCAGTTCCGGAGGGGCGATTCTAGTTAGTAGTGTAGCATGTCGTTCCCAGGCAGTGGCTCAGTCTTTCTCTCTCTGGTGGCGCTGGGAAGCATGGCTCTCTCTGGTGGTGCTGGGTAGCGTGGCTCTTTCTCTGGCACTGGGTAACGTGGCTCTCTGGTGGCAGGCAGCATGGCTCTCTCTCTGGTGCTGGGTAGTGTGGCTCTCTCTGGTGGCGCTGGATAGTGTGGCTCTCTCTGGTGGCACTGGGTAGCGTGGCTCTCTCTGGTGGCGCTGGGTAGCGTGGCTCTCTCTCTCTGGTGGCCCTGGGTAGTGTGGCTCTCTCTCTGGTGACGTGGGGCAGTATGGCTCTCTCTGGTGGCGCTGGGAAGCGTGGCTCTCTCTGATGACGCTGGGCAGCGTGGCTTTCTCTCTGGTGGCTCTGGGTAGCATGGCTCTCCTTGGTGACACTGGGCAGCGTGGCTTTCTTTATGGTGACACTGTGTAGTATGGCTCTCCATCTGGCTTCCACCCAGCACACGCCTCTTTCTTTGTCCTGTAGCACTCGCTCCCTCAGATTTTTTTCCAGGCCGCAGTCTCTCAATCTCTCTCTTGATCGAGCTGTAGCCTCTTTCCTGTGGAAAATTGGGCCACCAAGCTTCAGGACTACATGTCCCATGATGCTCTCCTCTCCTAGTCTTCTTTGATTTTTCCTCAGTTAAGCCCAATGGAGAAGGAACCGAACCTGGTTAGAGCCGCCGACAGGCGAAAGAGGGGCGAGTGTGAGAAACCTCTGACAGCCCGCAACTCACCTTTCTCCTGACGCAGCACCGCCAAGTTCTCTGCTGGACTGAGCAGTGAAAAGAGCCAGCGGTCACACTATACTAATGGGGGGCTTGACAGCACCTTGATGGTATCACCCCCCCCTCTCATAGCGACGACAGTGTGCTGAATGTGCTGATCCAATCCCCGATTCCTGGGGGGGCACTTGACCCTCCTTGCCCCTATGTGCAGACGCCCATGATGACAGGTTAGCAGGTCACTCGAGTACAAAACTCTCACCATAAAAGCATAAATACAAAAAAACAGCACATGTTTCAACTTGTTTCAAACCTTGCTCTTCCCTGGACAGTTGTGTTTCCGGACGATGCCCATTCCTCCGTACAAGTTTCATCTCACTTTGCAATATGTTGGAGGTAGAATGATTATGGTTAGGAAATTGTTAAAAGCCTGGCTATCTACAACACAAACTAGAACAAAAAGTCATGAAAGCTGTATGTGGAATGCTACAAATTGTACTTTTTACATGTTACACCATTTGCAAAAGGGTTTCTTAACTCTGTACAAGACATTGTACCAATCAAGGTGACCATCACTTGTCAATTGATTTCTACCTTGTCCAAGGTCTTCCAGGGCATCTTACGTGCAATAGCTGGTATAACAACAATTCAGTAGCCCCAGGCCATTGTTGCTTCAACACGTTGCATAAAACGGTCCTTGAAATCTATGTGTAGAAGAGCAAAATACACAATACACACACACAATGCATTGTGCAATGAACACTGTAGTTCATTTATTTCATTGAATAAAGGCCTTTGTTACGTGGGATTGTGTAGGATTTGAAACATTTTACTTTGAAAGTATGTAGCACCTTTGGATCTTCAAACTAATATAAGAATAGAAATAATAAAACAAAGGATTTCCTTTTATGTATTACAACAGGGGTAGGTAACATTTTGAGTACAGTATGCCGAAAAATATTTTCAAAGAAATTGAGCGTGCCAATTTCATAACAAAAAAATGTAAACTTCACACTCTCAATCATGAAAAGGATTTTTTTATGAAGTAAATGCTGTAAACTACTTGAGTAGTAGTGAGAAATTATTACCATACTGCACTCTCACATCTCAGATCAGCCCCAATTCCTGCACCTTCATACCTCAGATCACTGTCTCCCCTGCACATCTGCCCCACCAATGGAGCAACCTGCACATCTGCCCCACCAGTGTACCACCCTGCACATCTGCCCCACCTCTGTACCCCCTTGCTCTTCTGTCCCACCACTGTAACCCTGCTGCTCATCTGCACCATCAATGTACCCCTTTTCTCATCTGCCCCACCACTGTACCTACCTGCACATCTGCTCCACCGATGTATCCCCATGCTCTTCTGTCTCACTACTGAATCACCTTCTCATCTGTCCTAGCACTAAACCCATCTGTTCATCTGCCCCACTACTGTAAACTGCTTTCTCATTTCTGTTCCCCCTGCTCATCTGTTCCCCCAATATACCTTTTTTCACATCTGCCTCAATGCTCTACCCCCCTGCTCTTCTGTCCCACTGCTGAAGCCCCTTCTCATCTCTTCCACCACTGTCCCGCCCTGCACATCTGCTTCACCACTGTACCTTCTGCTCTTCTTTCCCACCTCTGAATCTCTTCTGCTCATTTTCCCCACTGCTGTGCCCTCCCACTCATCTACTCCACCACTGTATCCTCTTCTGATCTATGATAAGCAGAGTGGTGAAAGCAAGCAGAGATAAGACACATCTACCTGTCCTGTCACACTCATCCTGCTGATCCACCTCTCGCATCCAGCCCACGTGCTTGTATGGGATGTATGTGATGTATGGGATGTATGTGATGTATGGGATGTGTGTGATGTATGGGATGTATGTCATGTATGGAATGTATGTGATGTATGGGATGTATGTGATGTATGGGATGGGTGGGATGTATGTGATGTGTAGCCATGACACTTTGGACAAGGTGTCTGTCATGTACAAATTTAGTTTTTGCCTCAGAACAGTAAAGGGGTTCTGAGGGTTAATTATGTAGGTTTAACTTTGACATCAGTTTGGCTGGGCTGTATTATGCCACGTACACACGTAGCCGACTATCCGGCGGACTTAGTGTGACGGGCTTCCCGCCAGACTGTCCGCCGGACTTTCCGAACGGGCTACTTGCCCACACATGGCAATTTTTCAGCGGACTAATACGGCGTACTAAGTCCGCCGTAATATCCGCCACACTTTTGAAATGAACGGACTCGCCCACACACGTGGAGGAATGTCCGCTCATTTTGAGCGTGTCTCCAGGTAGGCGGGGCCCGCAAAGAATGCGTCGCTGGCCCCCCACCTGGTATGGACGAAAAGAATCGGCGTGGGGGTCGCCCCCAGGTCCACATCAGACCCTTGTCCGAGCACGCTACACCGCTGGCCAGGAAAGGGGAGGATGAGCGAGCGCCCCCCCCCCCCCTCCTGAGCCGTACCAGGCCGCATGCCCTCAACATGGGGGGGTGCCTTGGGGAAGGGGGGGCCGCGTGGCCCCCCCCACCCCAAAGCACCTTGTCCCCATGTTGATGAGGACAAGGGCCTCTTCCCGACAACCCTGGCCTTTGGTTGTCGGGGTCTGCAGACGGGGGGCTTATCGGAATCCGGGACCCTTCTTTAATAAGGGGGCACCCGGATACCGGCCCCCCACCCTATGTGAATGAGTATGGGGTACAATGTACCCCTACCCATTCACCTGTAAATAAAAGTAAAAAAAAAACACAATACACAAGGCTTAAAATAGTTTATTGCACAGCTCCAGGGGTCTTCCGTCTTCGGGGGTCTTCTCGCCGGCCCGGCTTTCCTCCTCGCCGCCGCCGCCCTCTTCTTCCGACTTCAGGGGTCTTGTCCCCTTCTTCGGTTCTTCTGCCGGGCCAATGCGCCTTCTTCTAGCTCTTTTACAGGCGGTGGCCCGGTCTTCTGTCGCCGCTGTTGTCGCCGCCTTCTGTTCTTCTGTTCTTCTCTTCAGATGTTGCCTCGTCGCATCCTCCGCTCACAATGGCTCCGACGCGATGCGTGGCGACTTATATAGGGACATCACCGGATGATGTCCCCGCCCATTATGGTGTCACAGTCCCAGAGGATGCTGGGACTGTGACATCATAATAGGCGGGGACATCATCCGGTGATGTCCCTATATAAGTCACCGCACGTCGCGTCGGAGCCATTGTGAGCGGAGGATGCGACGAGGCAACATCTGAAGAGAAGAACAGAAGAACAGAACGACGACAGCGGCGACAGAAGACCGGGCCACCACCTGTAAAAGAGCTAGAAGAAGGTGCGGTGGCCCGGCAGAAGAACTGAAGAGGAGGACAAGACCCCCCGAAGTCGGAAGAAGAGGACAGCGGCGGCGAGGAAGAAAGCCGGGCTCCTCCGCTAGCAAAAGAGCTAGAAGAAGATAGCGGTGGAGTCCGGCGAGAAGACCCCCGAAGATGGAAGACCCCCGAAGCTGTGCAATAAACTATTTTAACCCTTGTGTGTTGTGTTTTTTTGTACTTTATTTTACAGGTGAATGGGTAGGGGTACATTGTACCCCATACTCATTCACATAGGGTGGGGGGCCAGTATCCGGGGGCACCCTTATTAAAGGGGGCTCCCGGATTCTGATAAGCCCCCTGCCCGCAGACCCTGACAACCAACGGCCAGGGTTGTCGGGAAGAGGCTCTTGTCCTCATCAACATGGGGACAAGGTACTTTGGGGTGAGGGGGCCACACGGCCCCCCTTCCCCAAGGCACCCCCCATGTTGAGGGCACGTGGTCTGGTACGGCTCAGGAGGGGGGGCGCTCGCTCGTCCCTCCATTTTCTGGCCGGCCGGGTAGTGTGCTCGGACAAGGGTCTGATGTGGACCTGGGGGGACCCCATGCCAATTTTTTCGGCATTGGGGTTCCCCTATAAGTCCATAACAGGTGGCAGGGATAGCGACGCATCCTTCGCGGGCCCCGCCTACCTGGAGACGTGTTCAAAATGAGCAGACTTTTCTCTGGGCGGGAAAAGTCCGTTAATTTCAAAAGTACGGCGGACTGGCATATGCACGGCCGGATTGTCCGCCGAAATGCAAGTCGGGCGGGAAGATTGGAGTGCAAAACTACTTTCTAAGTCCGCCGTACTTTCGGGTAAAAAAAGTACGCCGGAGGCTACACACGGGGGGATTGTCGGGCGGACTTGAGTTTGCCGGACTTTTCCACCCAATTGTTTGATCGTGTGTACGTGGCATTAGAGTTCTGCCTGGTCATGTCTGGTCATGTGTACAGTTCAGTGCACATGACAGGCTCAGAACCAGGCCTGGTTGGACACTTTGGGTATCAGCGTTCCCCCGAGCCAATAAGTGGGTGCGCCTGGCCCCGCTGAGGAGTCTGGGGAAAGGTACTTAAGATGTTGAATTCACGTGTTCCGAGTTCGTTCGTGAGGCCATAGCTGCCTGTTCCTGATTCTGGACCGGGTAGCCCTGCGAGGGGTTACCGGTCACGGGAGCATGTGTCACTCCGCAACATGGTTCGGATGACTAACCCCAATAGACTCGCCTGGTCTGGGATAAGGATCCGTCTGTTCCCGAGTCTCGGAACCAGCTGGTCTGAGGCGCAGTAACTGAGGGAGGATTCAAGGCGTCTGGGTGTACTCTCGGCTAGGAGTGGCACCGTAGCTCATGTAAGCAACTGGGGGAGGACTCTTCAGAGGAGGGCCAACAAGCTGGCATCCCAAGAAGTGCCTGGTTTCTGGGTTGTGAAGGACACTAACGGATCCACGTTTTTCCAGTACTGCCAAGGAGATAGAGAACGTTCCTGGTACAGAGGAAAAAGGTTCCTGTTCACTTTCTGTTACCAATTACCAGTTGGCTGCATATGATGGGCAGAGTAACTGCATATGATGGGCAGAGTGGCTGTATGTGATGGGCACAGTTGGCTGCATATTATGGGAACAGTTGGCTGCATATTATGGGAACAGTTGGCTGCATATGATGGGCACAGTTAGCTGCATATGATGGGCACAGTGGCTGCATATTATGGGCACAGTGGCTGCATTTGATGGCACAGTGGCTGCAACTGATGTTTTTGTTTCAATATTTTTCAGAATTTTTCAGTTTGTTTGCGCCACTGCCATACATTATGCAATCTGATTGTGTATTTAGTGAGAAGGGTGATCACTGATTGATTGCATTTAATTAAAAAAAACGTGCACCTGGGAATAGGAGGGTGGATGATGCAGGGTGTGTACTAATGAGGTCAGCTGGTCAACTCCTTCCTGTGTCATGACCTACAGTCTGATAAGGAAGAAAACATTACTAATGGAAACATTTGGAAACCTGGACTAGGACTGAAAAGAAATAGTAGGTATTCTGGATGACCACCCTGAGGGCCCTCAGATATCTGGAGACACCAAATTAAACGAGAGGCGAGTTGTGCATTCATAAAATGTCTGCCTTTATCAGGTGCTGTAGCACTACCCCCCGAAGGAGCTGCTGGTTATTTTGGGCTTACCGTTACCTTTTGTTCTCCTTGTGACACGTCTAGGGAATGTCCCGTGGTAGATGGCCCAGTAACTTGAGGCTGACAATAGATCCAGTTGAATGGATTTTATTTGCAAACGTCAACCATTGAACAGTCTTTTAACTTGGGATCAGAGGGTTGGAAAGGAAAGTTCAGGTACTCTCAATGTCAAAGTCTTTAAATGTTAAGGAACTTGCTTACTTTGACTGCATCCAGAGAATAGCCATTCGCAGCTGGATGAGCGCTCAGGTTGGACAGTCCCTCTCTCACGAGGCCTAGCAGCCAACAAGGTGGTTACTCAGGAACAAAGTCTTTATCACTGACGTTGTTGCAGAACACATAGGGAAACTAAGCTGTAGAACACTTGTAGGATACCTGGATCTTTCAGCCCACTTGGCGATATCCACAAGACCGGATTCTCTCTGTTACTTCAGCCCTTCCAGGCTCTCGTTAAGAAAACCAACTGTCAGGGCTGGCTTAGCCCTTCCTCCTCTGGGCTGACCGCTCAGCTGTCGGCTAATTGCCAGCTCTCTTCTCTTTCCAAAGTTACCAGCTGTTCCCGATGATGCTCGTCTGACCTGCCTATTTAAAGCCTTCCAGCTCACTCTTTCCTTTGCCTTTGCGTTGGTCACATCACTAGGAACCATCTCCTGCTGTTTGTTTCAAGACTGGCTTGCTGACATTCCTCTTGGCTTCTATCCTGCTTGCAGTTGCTCTCCTTGGATCCCTGACGTCTGGACTGGCTGATTACCTGATCTGGTTTATGAACTTTGGACTGGCTGACTATCCGATCTGGCTACTGGACTCTGGCTATGCTTGACTACGCTTTTTCCTATTTACCTTTTTATTTTTATTAATAAACAAGTGTGATTTGATTGTACTTCTGTCTCTATCTGTTTCATGGTTCCTGACACCAACCTCACGCATGGCATTCTTCTAAAGAGTCTGGAATGCTCAAAGTACACTGGGTCTCTCCCAGACCGGAGACAGCACCCATCCATCTCAGAATCCTTCCTTAGTTCCTCTGCCTTGGGCTAGCCAGCCCTGAGGCATCAAAGTCGGGTGGAACTACACCCCAGGCCATAGCCTTCCTGGGGGCTGGTCAGGAGGACCAGGACCTTATAATCAGCACAGCCGGAACCCGAACCACGTGACGTCCATGTCTTAAATACCCTCTCCCAGAGGGCACAGTGGGAGGGCCACCCCCCACTGACCTGACTCCAAGAGGGAATAATTCAAGCGCCTAACCAGACCATAGTTCTACGCCTGCCACCAGAGACAGTGCCCCCTGTGGCCAGACTGAACATCTCACAGTCTAGTCAGACTGACACCGAAGCCAAATTTAGTCAGATAGGCCCAAACCAAACTGTAGTTTGGGTAAAGCTTTCATTTTCAAAACATAGTGCGTGCTCTTCAGGAGCCCGCAACTACAGTGCATTACAGCTTATATATGGTTCAACATACCAATAGAAAGACGGGAGGGGGGAGTGGTTAATAAATTAGGGGGGCGTGTCCAGCCGAGGAGGAGAGCAGACGTGTAGAAGCTGAGCTCCGGGAGGCCGATCGCAATCCGTTGCCATCCGGAGCCATTTCCACTCAAAAATCACCCATCCTGTACGGGGCGGCTGCCACGAACCCTGGGCTGTATACCGGAGTGTTCTTTGTGCAGCGGGGACAGTATTGAGGCCGCGGGCCGCCGCGAGGCTGTGGACAATAACGGGCGCCATCTTGGGGCCTACTGACGAGCCGCTCCACGCCACGCACCGCCATCTGAGACGCAGCATCCCGGGAGTGCATCACCCGGACCGGAGTACCGCAGCGTCAGGGCAGGCCCAGGGAAGCTAAGGACCACCATCGGCGAGCCCCAAACCGCGACTAGGCTCCGCAGGAGTGCAGGCCACATCTTAGGCCTCAACACACAGTGAGTACTGCAAAGCCCGGCCCCCCCCCCCTTGTACCTGCCGCTGCTGGACATCCTGAACCCTGCACAGACGTAAAGTTTGGGGAGCTCCCCCCTGACACCTCCCCTGACAAGACCTGGGACATTTAGGGGTCAGAAGCAGGCTGTGGGACTATATGTGCCAGCAGGCATACAGATAAGAAGCCAGTGGCCATCTTGCTACACCCAGCTTACTTTAACCCCTTACGAGCCTACCCAGAGGACCAGCTGTCCTAGGCACAATAGGACCACAACAACTACAGTGCTTAAGGTACACCCCACTCAGTAATTGGCCTGCCACTTACTTTCAGGAACTTACAACAGGGGCAGTGGCTTGGTGTATAGCCTTTAAGGTGATGCTGTAACAAAACCCTGGTGACCTGGGGACCTGAGACGTGAAAACGGATCATACTGACTATGTCAGCGCACTCACGGAGAAGTACACATAACCATACCCTACGCTCTTTGGGGACCCCACAGAGCAAAACATCATCTGCAAACCTAAGCAAATTTAAATACTCTGGCGGCAGTAGAAACACCAATAAAGCACCCACGCAGAGTGACAGTATTATAGAAGACATGGAGGATGACGAGGTCTCACTACCAGCCTCTGAAGACTCAAATACTGGCGCTAATAAGAATGAACATTTGCTTACCTATGCGGCCATGACAGACATCGCGGCTGACATTAAAAGCTCCTTCGCTGCGGCGATCACTGACATCAAAACGGAAATTCTGCGCCTAACGGAACAACTGGCAATATCAGACCGTGCGGGGAAGAGGAGAGACAGAGCCCTGATTAGATTAGATGACATCGCAACCACGCATTCTCAACACCTGATCGATATGAACCGGCAAATTGAAGACTTAGACAATCGAGGACGCAGGAACAATATCAGAATCAGAGGGGTACCTGAGACTATATCCCAAGAACAAATCAGGCCTACTCTCACTGCCATATTCAATACCCTCATAGACAGACCAGAACAATCCCCTATTGATTTTGACATGGCACATAGGGCCCTCAGGCCTAGAGCACCAGACGGAAACCCCCCGAGGGACATCATATGCTGCCTACCCAACTACTGCCTGAAGGAAGACATTCTCCAAAAGGCCAGGGCCAAAGAACGGATCGTACATGAGGAGGCTGTAATACAACTTTTCCAGGACCTGTCGCCCATTACGCTCAAAAACAGGAGGGCCCTGAAGCCACTCCTAGAGGTGCTGCGGCAAAAGGGAATCAATTACAGATGGAAGTTCCCATTCGCACTTCAAGCAAGTTTCCTGGGGAAACAATTTGTGCTCAAAGTCCCAGAGGATCTAAATAAATTTTGTGAAGACCTCCAGATCGACACCCTGGACCTCCCGGAATGGTACGCGGAATTCCGCACACCCCCAGAAGTGAACAATCCGCAATTCTCGCCAGGACCGTCCCATGCACAGTCGCCCTACCAATCAAGCAAACACCGCAGAAATCCAGACAGGAGCAGTTGTGAGCCTCCGTACCCCTCTAGAAGTGCGAGGAGCCCAAGAGGAAGAGACACGAGGGGCTACTGACATGCAGATGCTACGCATAAGTTCTGTTCCTGCAAGTTGCAAGTTTTTGTCACCTACTGATCGCTAAGGTCGTTAGATTGCCTTAAGTTAACAGGCGCCAAGTTAGTGCGAGATCAGCACCTGAACACAAACTGAGACCGGTTCACAGCCTATACTGGACTATCGAGCTTGCCAACCTCACCGCCACACCCTCCTCGGCAGCTTTTCTTAACTTTTTTCTGACCTTTTGGGAACCAGCCAGTCCCACATACAGATTTTTGCAATGACCGACCCCCGGAAATTGTAACCTGCTAACAAACTTGGGCCGCTGCCTCTAGCTGAACTGTAACACGATCCGTACCTCCTACTGCCTCCCGGGAGGAACCTTGTACAGTTCATTCCTGGCTGAAGTTCTGCAGAAGTAGAGGCCTTGGTTGCTACCCCTTTGCAGCCTATGGAAGGTTTGACATAAATCTTTTAGCCTATACCACGCAAGGCCTTGCAATGGGAATGGGACTGGCCAAGACAGAGGAGGGAATACCCCAACACTGTTTACCCACTTTTTGCTATCTGGACGTCTTACTAAACCTAACTGCGGTATATTGATAGCCCGACATACCACTAATCCCATTTCTGGGAGGCGATTACTTATCTAGAACCCGGTGCAAGACAATTTGACTCTCCCTCGGAGGAGACCTTTGGTACATGCCGGGGAGTATAGTTGAGCTTATTTGCTTTTTTACCTTAAGCCCTCACTCCTTGTTATTAAGATTAATGAATACGCTACAGTGTAGAGTCACCTAATGTTTGCTATCTCGTACTAGGTTGCAGAGTGTTAAACTCTTGCTTTTGGTTGACAGATCATTCTGTTTAAGCACTATATGACTTGAAATGTTATTTTCTTTTTACCCTTCTTTCTTTAGAAGTTCTCCTATTTGACTATTTTGTAAGTATTATGCAGTTATAAAATGATGATAGAGTATAAGATGCTAACAGACAGACTGGAAACAGTTCCAAATTAAAGTCGATATCTCACACGACACCATAAGCTGACTAACTCTATCTAAGATTGTTCGCACACATGATCCCAGTTACCCTACTCTCAGGGGGACACTTCCCCCGTCCTGATATCTGGATCCCCAGGTCCCACTGGACCTTTACTCAGGGTTACCTACTAACAAATACATACGGCGCTTTTACCTAGCGCAACATTCAATACTACCTTTACTATAACACCTCCCACTACCCCCCACAGGGGAAATACCTCCTTACTCTAGAACGAGTCAGACACCAGGCTGACTCACCCTCCAGTAGGGACAGATTAGTTCATCCCTTCACATCACCCCACGAGTCTCACCCCATCCCCCTCCCCCCCCCAACTACATTTATCCCTTAACTACACAATTGTTCCATCCCTTCTATATTATCCCTGCCCGCTTACGCCTCGCGACCGCAGCAAATACAGAGTACGTTGCTGGTGTACTCAACATATCTCTGGACATCCACCTATTACGGTTCTGCTTACGACATGGCATACGCTTTCTTAGGGAGAGCACCAACTGTCCTTTCCCATAATGTAAATGGTCTGAACGTACCCGAAAAAAGGTCCAAATTATTAAGGGAACTTAAAAAAGCTCGACCCTTAATCGTATTCCTACAGGAAACTCACTTTATAGGCAGCAATATCCCTAGACTCACTGATGGTACCTTTACCACAGTGTATCACGCCACCAACCCCTTGGCCAAAACCAAGGGAGTATCCATTCTTCTTCACAAGGATGCTCCCTTTGTGCTAAAACAACAATTGACAGACCCCGAGGGACGATTTCTATTTCTTAAAGGCTCCTGGGAGGGGTCACCTGTAACCTTAGCTAATGTGTACTTCCCGAATTCCTCTCATATTTCTTTCTGCAGCAAACTGGTAGAGGAACTCAAATGGTTTGCAGAAGGGTGCACCATCCTTGGTGGAGATTTTAACGTCCCCCTTGCACCCCTTACAGACACCTCGACAGGACACACACAAGTCCCGTACAGGACCCTCAAACGAATAAAAGCGCTACTGCAGTCCCTTACACTGGTAGACACGTGGAGGTCCATGCACCCCACAGGCAGGGACTACACCTTCTTCTCGGCACCCCATAAAAAGTACTCGAGAATCGACATGATATTCATCTCGCAAAGGGACCTTGGTAACCTGCTCTCAGCGGGGATAGGCATCATAGCCCTCTCCGACCATGCACCCACGGCGGTCACGTTACACCTCAATACACCACACAAGTCCGCATTTAATTGGAGATTAAATTCCACCCTCCTCACCGACCCAATTATAAAAGACGACATCCTGAACGCCATTAACACATATTTTTCCCACAACATTGACTCTGACACAAACCCACTAAACAACTGGGAGGCTCACAAATCAGTCATAAGAGGCGATCTTATCAAATGGGGTGCCCGGAAAAAAAGAGAAAGGGAAGATGAAATTAATAAACTCTCCCAGCAAATAGCAAACCTTGAACTACAACATAAACAATCCCAGTCACTCAGACTAGAAAGCCAATTAACACAACTCAGAACCTCCCTGAGGCTTCTGCTAGACATGAAGATTAAACGTTCTCTTTTCTTTAAGAAAAGCATTTTCTACGAATACGGAGACAAGAGTGGCAAGCAACTGGCCAAAGCCCTAAAAGAGGCCACGTTGTCGAATCATATTCATGCCTTAAAAGACAAAAGGGGCACTTTAAAACACAATTCAGAAGAAATAGCGGAATTGTTCCATGCCTACTATTCTAAACTTTATCAAATCCCGACACAACACAAACCTTCCCACCTGACGAGCACGAAACAGGACGCTATACGTGACTTCCTACAGAATAGTGGACTGCCCTCCCTGACGATAGAAGATACAAATGCACTAGAGGACCCCATAACCACCAATGAAATCTCGAACGCGATTGCAGACTTAAAAGCAGGAAAGAGCCCCGGGCCCGATGGCTTCACGTCACAATACTATAAGACTTACACTAACTCTCTTATAAAGCCCCTTGGTTCGGCCTTTAATTTCCTAGCGAAGAACCAACATGACTCCCAATCCTTCCTTATGGCACATATAGCCGTAATCCCCAAGCCCAATAAGGAACACACGGACTGCGCTAACTTTAGACCTATCTCACTTCTTAACACAGACCTTAAACTCCTAGCGAAAATTCTAGCCACTAGACTAAAACCCCTTTTAGCAAAAATAATCGGCCCTGAACAAGTGGGATTCATGCCGGGGAGGGAGGCCCGTGACAACACCATCAAGGCCCTGAACCTAATTCATTATGCACAGAAATCTGACACCAAAGGCATGCTGCTCTCTACTGATGCCGAGAAGGCCTTCGATAGGGTCTCCTGGGACTACATGATGGCTACATGCGCTCATATTGGCCTCAACGGAAACATGTTGTCATGGATCTCGGCTCTCTATAGGAATCCCCAAGCCAAAATCAAAATTAATAATATTTTCTCAGACCCTATCTCCATCCATAATGGTACCCGCCAAGGTTGCCCTTTATCGCCACTCCTTTTCATCCTTACCCTAGAACCTCTAATCAGAACGATTAATCTTAACGCTGATATTCAGGGCTTTACACTAAAGGATAGAGAATACAAAATTGCTGCTTATGCAGATGACCTCCTGTTCTTCCTCACCAATCCCCACATTTCGATACCTAACCTCCACAAAATATTCCAAACCTTTGGGTATATATCCAACTTTAAAGTAAATCAGTCGAAATCTGAAGCTCTGAACCTTACCCTATCACAGAACCACCTCAAAAGTATACAAGACAATCACCCCTATAAATGGGAACGAGGCACCCTTAGGTATTTAGGCATAAACTTAACCAGTAAACTTGAATCATTATATGATGTAAACTACAAACCTTTACTTGCCTCGATCAAAAGGGACCTTCTCAAATGGAATGTAAAAATGTTCTCCTGGTTTGGAAGGGCCTCAATATTAAAGATGACGGTACTTCCCAAGCTTCTGTACGTATTTAACGCTCTACCAATTAAAATTCCAGAACCCTTTTTTACCACACTTAGTCAAATTCAAAGACGATTTCTTTGGGCAGATAAAAAGCCTAGAATCCAATTCCGACGTTTAACACTGTCTAAAAGGGATGGGGGTATAGGATTGCCGGACTTTAAAAAGTACCACCAGGCCACCCACGTCACAAGAGTGATAGACTGGCATTGCCACGGATCGCATAAGGATTGGGTCCAACTAGAAAGCAATTTGGCATCGCGCAACACTCTCTACCTCCCATGGTCGCTTCACTCCAGAAAGCCAAAACTTATAGATCACCCATTAGTTGAAAACACCATAAAGATTTGGCAAGCAGTGGTAAAGCTGCAAAAAATCGCAACAAACCCAGGTCCCCTGACACCACTCGCGAACAACCCTGAATTCATTCCTGGCCTACACCACAAAATGCCAGAAGACTTCCTAGTACACACTTGTATGTCAGGTTCACAAGTCAAGACATTCGAAACACTAAACGCCGAGGTGGGGGAGCTGTTTCCTGGCCGTTGGTTTTACATCCAACTAAAGGACTTCCTGGTAAACAACAAACACAAGCATCAATTTTGCCTCCCATTGACTCCGATTGAGAATATATGTTTACAGAGATCACCAATAGCGAATACCACGTCACTTGCATACTCGATGTTAACTCAAGCGTCACATGATGACAAAACTAAACTCAAAACAAAGTGGGAATGTGATCTCCAGACCAGCATATCTGACGAGCAATGGAACAAGGCATGCATTTTGGCACATAAGTGCTCCTTAAGCTCCAAATACCAGGAAATATCCTATAAAATTCTCGCCCAATGGTATATTACACCACAAAAAGCCAGGAGATGGTCTCCCTCCGCCTCGGACACATGCTGGAGATGTAAAACACATATAGGCACCTTCCTGCACATATGGTGGGAGTGTCCACTAATACGAACCTATTGGGATGCAATTAGAACCTGGATAAAGCACATCACAGAAACTCGCCTAGAATTGAATGCGGCCACATGCTTGATTAATCTGGTCCCCATCAACTTAAACCGATACAAAAAATCGCTGACCCGACATCTTCTTATAGCTGCCAAAACACTGATACCAATTCATTGGAAAACGACCAAAGCCCCGGGAATTACAGACTGGCTTAACAGAGTACACTATATATACAAGATGGAGGAGATTGTGGCAACCAAACATGAAAACAGCACAAATTTTAACAAAACATGGCAACCGTGGCTGGCTTTCACACTCTCTCCCGAATTTCGTACACTTAAAGGCTAACCTTTTCAACATCCTTCGAACCTCAACAGAGTAGGAACTAGGCTCAGAATGACACAGAGTATATGTAACAAGCGGAGTTATATACTATTGCAAAGGGCGAACCAGATCCCACATTCCCCTCCCCCCCCCTCACCCCCTGCCACCACCTCTCCCCCTCCCCCCCAAAAATACTCACCCTCCCTTAAATATTGCACGCTATTTAGCGTCCTCTATGGTGTAATCACCTCATATCTTATCATTAACCAAATTAGAACACACTGGAGATGTAATTATTTGTTTGTTTTTTTTACTGTTTACAGATAGACGACTATGATACGTGTATTTGATCATTGACTGTAAACCTGACTTTGTTTTCAATAAAACTTTTGATTGTGAAAAAAAATAAAAAAAAAAATTATGTATTGGTATAAAATATATGGTTAAACAAGTCAATGACCCCTAAAATACATTTATCATGAGGTTACAAGAGTCCACAGGCCATCTGGTTATGAGTCATAAGTCATGCACCCTGTCCCATGGCCTACAGAACAGGGAACAGGAAAGGACAAACCAACCCACAATGATATACATAGAGTACAGTGCTTGTGCAAGCATTTTTCAAAGCATTCTTTCATAGTTGAAATGGCAAAGCATATCAAAATGGAGTCACAATGGTTTGGGCATATTTTTACAAGGGCAAGAAAAGTAAGTGACTGTAGATTTAATGAAAAGCTTTGATATTTTTGCAAAAAAAGTACATGAATGGTATATTGGTGCATAGGGGAGCTGGAATTTAGAAGGTGACAGTGGTGTAGTGGGTAGCACTCTCCCCTAGCAGTAAAGAGGGTTGCTGGTTCGAATCCCAACCATGAGGCTACCTGCCTGGAGTTTGCAGGTTCTCCCTGTGCCTGTGTGGGTTTCCTCTGGGTACTGCGGTTTCCTCCCACACTCCAAAGACATGCTGGTAGGTTAATTGGCTTCTGTCCAAAAATTGGCCCTAGTATATGAATGAGATTTGGGGACCTTGGATTGTGGGCTCCTTCAGGGTAGGGACCAATGTATGTGTGGAGTGCTGCATAAAATTGATGGCACTATATGGGTACCTTAAATAAAATAATAATATATTAGGTGAGCATCTTAATGAGATACAGGGATAAGGAGAATTGTGGACACGCACCCACATTCACTCAGCTTAGACTGGTGTCTTTATTCAACCTTACTATGTAAAAAAAATGTACAAAGGTGAACTTACCCTTTAAGAACTTTGTTCTGGTTTTAACTTTTTCGGCAGCCTATTGTGATCCTACTCCAGTTTTAGAATGGAATTGTGCATTGCTGAATATTTGCACACCCTCTTTAATTCATGCTTTTTTTTCCCCTTATGTCTATCTTATGCACAACCGGATTATTTAATTTAGTCACATCACTAACGGTAATTGGATAATATGTGGTTGCACTTGCAAATGTGCTGTGGAGAAGAGCCCCTTTGGCCAGCAGAGGGTTAAAGTATTGTTCCATTGCAAAGTATCCTTGTCTGTACCGAATGGCTTTCTCTGGCATTTCCAATACACTTCACATGGAGAGCACTAATCTTGGAAGAAACATTTCAGGATCAATGATTATAGAGGTACTCTTTTCTTATTTTGTAGACAATCAAGGCAGCCTTCTTTTCATCTCTCACTCTCTTGCAATTTTAGTGTCAGAGTTTATGTCAAAAATGTTTGATTTTTTCCCCCTCCAATTTTCATTCTTCAAAGAGAACAAAATAAAAGTTGCAGACTGAACTCTTCAGCAATGTATGTGCTGCCGTCTCGCTCTCTCTCGCTTTTGAAGTCCATCTCTCACCCCTTTAATGCCAGGGTCCTGTGATTACCAATGTTTTCAGCCATTTCAAGTCCATTTCCCAGGACCGCACGGACAGTGAGATGGGAAGCCCTTTCATGTAGGACTATCACCCAAGGTTTAAATGTTTGAGGAATGGAAGTTAATCACGTTTTGTGTCCTTTAGTACACTTGACTTGCCCTCAACCCCCTTTCAACATAGTAACGTTGTGTCATGCATATGATTTCCAATGGCTGTTTCAACAACTATGCCAATTCATGTATATAAAGATAAGACGTCAATAAGTGAAATGCCAATAATCATACAGTATACTGAGAAATATACTTAGATCAGCTATAATATAATGACCACTGACAAGTATAAGTGAATTATTATTATTATACAGGATTTATATGGTGCCAACAGTTTGCGCAGCACTTTACAACATCGAAGTGCAATTACAATACAATTCAATACAGGAGGGATCAGAGGGCCTTGCTCGTTAGAGCTTACAATCTAGAAGGGAGGGTCAAGTGGAACAAAGGGGAGTAGCTGTGGGGGGTGATCAGATGGACAAAATGAAAATGCAGTTGTTAGGTAGGGTTGCCACCTTTTCTTCAAGCCAAACCCGAACACTTTAGCGACACAGGACACTTTTTTTTCCGTAGTATAACACCTTTGGGTGCCCCAAGGAGAGTGGTAATGCAGCGTGCTGCAGCAAATAGTGGGTGTGGCCAAACTGTATTTGCCGACATTATGGGCCCCGCCCCCCCAGTGATGACAAACCTGCACCAGACTACCGAATGGCAACAGATTCTTGTATGACTATCTCAGTTACTTGGGGAGCCACAGCCCAGTCTAAATGTGTCCGGGTTTCAGGCAGACTGAAACCCGTACAGAAGATTCCAAACCCAAACTGTCCGGGTGAATTCTGGACAGGTTGCAACCCTATTGTTAGGTGTGGGTAGGTTAGGCTTCTCTGAAGAGGAGGCTTTTCAGGGATCGTCTACAAGCTAATAGAGTAGGAGATAGACAGACAGACTGGGGTAAGAAGTTCCATAGGCTTGTAGAGGCTCTGAAAAAGTCCTGGGGACGAGCATGGGAGGAGGTTATGAGAGAGCTAGAGAGCAGGAGGTCTTGAGAAGAATGAAGAGAACAATTAGGTTGGTATACATTACATTGATTATCTTGTGACAATGGTACCTGAAAGTTGGTGAGACATATAAGGCAGCAAGTAAACATGTTGTCCCTAAAGTAGATGCGTTGAAAGCAGAAAAAATTGGCTAGTGTAAAATATTTGAGTCATCAACCTCAAATTTTACCAAATACTACTAAATTACTAAATGTTACATTTATAATGTCCCATATAATGCATAAATCATATAGTATAGCTTTAAAAAGAAAGTCCATCAATGAATAACATCCTCCAAGTGTTGCTTGCAGCTATCATTTATCTTGTGCAATACTGTCCAAAAAGGTGCTCCATGTTAATTGTTCAAGCCAAATTCTATTGATCAGGAAATGCCCTTCAAAAAGTGCTCTCATGTTCAGCAATAAGTCACCACCACATACACTATATTACCAAATATACACTATATTACCAAAAGTCTTGGGATACCTGCCTTTACACGTACATAAACTTTAATGGCATCCCAGTCTTATGCCGTCCGACCAGACTTTCCTGGCAGACTAGGCCCGACGGTCTTCCCGACTAACTTTTCAGCGGAGTTCCGACGGACTTTCCGAGTGAACGGACTTGGCCACACACTATCACACCAAAGTCCGACAGATTTGAAATGTGATGACGTACGACCGGACTAGAATAAGGAAGTTCATAGCTAGTAGCCAATAGCTGCCTTAGCGTTGGTTTTTGTCCAGCATAAAGACGAACAGATTTTTCGACCGGACTTGAGTCTGTCGGAAAGATCTGAAACATGTTCTACAGTAAATCTAAAGTCTGTCTGATTTTTCGACAGCAAAGGTCCGATGAAGCCCTCACATGATTGAATTGTCTGGCGAATTTGTTTGCTGACGAAAAGTCTGGTCGTGTGTACACGGCATAAGTCAACATACATTGCACTTTGGACTATGCAGGCATGAAGTTCTGGGTATGGTGGCACCCTTGCATTTGCAGTCAATGTGCTTGTGCCTTTGTCTTAAGTGCTATGTAGAAAAGACTTTGAAAGTTGGGCAACTTGTGCTAAATTTTTGGTTCTAAACGATGTTGTCAAAAGTATTGGGACACATGCCTTTACACGCACATGACATCCCAGTCTTAGTCCGTAGGGTTCAATATTGAGTTTGCCCACCCTTTGCAACTACAATAGCTTCAACTCTTCTGGATAGGATGTCCACAAGGTTTAGGAGTGTGTCTATGGGAATGTTTGACCATTCTTCCAGAAGCACATTTGTGAGGTCAAGCACTGGTGTTGAAGGCCTGGCACACCGTTTTTGCTCTAATTCATCCAAAAGGTGTTCTATCGGGTTGAGGTCAGGCCAGTCAAGTTCCTCCACCCCAAACTCATTCTTCCATGTCTTTATGGACATTGCTTTGTACATTGGTCCAAATCCTTTGGTGGAGGGGGGAATTATGGTGTGGGGTTGTTTTTCAAGGGGTTGGGCTTGGCCCCTTAGTTCTAGTGAAGGGAACTCTTAAGGCGTCAGTATACTAAGACATTTTGGACAATTTCATGCTCCCAACTTTGTGGGGACAGTTTGGGGATGGCCCTCTACTGTTCCAACATGACTGTGCACCAGTGCACAAAGCAAGGTCCATAAAGGCATGGATGAGCGAGTTTGGAGTGGAGGAACTTGACTGGCCTGCACAGAGTCCTAACCTCAACCCGATAGAACACCTTTGGGATGAAGTAGAGTGGAGACTGTGAGCCAGGTCTTCTTGTCCAACATCAGTGCCTGACCTAACATATGTGCTTCTGGAAGAATAGTCAAACATTCCCATAGACACACTCCTAAACCTTGTGGACAGCCTATACTTTTACTCTATATTTTTTGGATACCCAATAATTTTGACAATGTGAATGTTATGAGAACTCACCAGACAAGATCGACCCCCTGCTAGAGTAGGTCAGTCAACGCTTTCCTCCAAGGGGTTAATCATCCAAGGTAACACCGCTCCTTCCTCTCACCACAGTCAGTGATTTCATAAAAATCAGAGGAGATTAAAATTCAATCCAATAGTGTAAATAATTTTTTTTTCTTATTTAGGCAACTTTAAAAATCAATAAGCTACCATGCTCACATTTAAAGAGGAAGTAAACCCTGATGGGTTTACTTCCTCTTTCATTCCCTGCAAAGGCAAAGCATAATGGACTACTATGTATCGCATAGTAGTCCATTATGTGTCACTTACCTGACACAGGAGCCAGCGAAGTCACCGCTGTCCCCTGTAGTCCGGCGCATCCATCTTCTCGGTGGGGTCTCACAGCTCCGCCGCTGTCATTCGGCGAAGCCGCGATGACGTCACTCCCGCGCATGTGCACGGGAGCCGACACGCGCGGCATCTCCGTCGTTGACCGTGCCGCGCTCAATGCGCCTGCGTGCCGCTGTCTACGGCACATGTGCCGTAGACAGCGGTGCCTGTCTTCGGGCAAATATCTCCTAAACCGTATAGGTTTAAAAGATATTTCTTGGACCTACAGGTAAGCCTTAATCTAGGCTTACCTGTAGGTCAAAGTGTGTTGTAAGGGTTTACAACCACTTTAAATGGGCATGCCGGGTTATGTAGGGTTTTTATCATACAACACTGGCTTCATTATAGCAAGTGCAAGCCCTGTTTGTAGCTCCGATCACTCGGGCCTCTCACCACATCCGGGTGTCTCCAGCGAACCAGATTTTTCTTAATGCAGCCCCGTCTCGACGTACGTTTCATTGTGTCGAATTTAGTATTATTTGGTATAATTTGTGGTTTAAACCCTGTGATTAAGGACAACATTTTATTCCAACCCATCAGATGTTACAAACAGCAGCTGATATTCTTGATCATTGTGTTCATTTTTTTTGGGCTACTGAGTGCAGGTGTTTAATAGGTATTCATAAAGATTTGAATAACTTCGACAAGGTCAAAACTGTAATGGCTAGACGACTGGGTCAGAGCAACTTTAAAACTGCAGCTCTTGTGGGACATTCCCAGTCTGCAGTGGTCAGGAGTTTGACAACAAGTTCTCCAAGGAAGGAAAACCAGTGAACCGCTGCCAGAGACATGGGTGGCCAAGGCTCATTTATGAATATGGGTTATGAATATATTGTATATATAGATATAGCTCTATATATACAATATATATCTAGTTTGGGATCCCTAGTACAGGGTTGTTTAGGGCTTTGTTCACGTAGGTGGGGGTGGCAAATACAGGAGGAGCAGTGGTTTTACCACCCTCCGACAAGTCATTTAATAGAGAACAGGGCTCTACGCACGCTGTGGCCACGATGGTTTGCTCTGCAGCCTAGCTCTGTTAAACATATATAGAAAGTAAGGTGTTCTATAAAGTCAAACAGAAGATTGCCTTAGTAGGACTTCTAAGACTACCTTAACTTTCGCCTTCATTAAAATCTTGCAAAGCAGGAAAAGCCACCGTTCCTTTCTTACAATAGCCGCACTACTTGACATACTAGGCAGCTGGAATAATGAGCAGGTTCAAAACACAGGCCAGTATAATGCTCATTAAATGGAATGTTCCCAGAGCCATAATCCTGTGCAGATAGTCGGACTCACTGCATCTAGTGACAATTGCTGGAGACCTCTTTATTCTATGTAATAAAATGTTCCCACAAAGTGTGTATCCTGCGGACTGAGACTACAGTGCGCAGTAATGCCAGAGACAAGGACCAAGCCAATTGGGAACAATCGTATTCACTAGATGTGATAGTTGGGCATTTTAGGGCATCTGTATTATGAGTGAAAAAGACTGAAGTATGGCCTGGCTACATGGAGTAGATCATGCATAAACTTCTTAGCTAAGATCCAATAATTCTTACAGCTACCTACACATATAACAATGACTAATTCAATTGTTAAGAAAAAGGAGGCAAAGGAAGGTGAAAAGCTAAAATAGGTGTAGCACCCAGCCCCCCCCCCCCCTCATCCAATCCCCAGTGGCATGTGAGGTACCCCAAGTGTGCTAACATTTACCCCAGAGTTTATGGTTAGCACTGAGTATTAAGATACATTGGGCACAAGTCCCTTTAGTGTCTTTTTAGAGATTATTTTGTTACACTTACAGTAGGAAGAGTGGGTCATAGGCCACAGATACCCATAGCAACAATTACAGACTCCAGGTCTACTTCCAGCTTATACAATATGTAAAGGGGCTTGCGAATGGCTATGTAAGGATGCCAGGTGCACAAGTCCCAGACACACTTCTTCCCTTCCAGAACAACAACCCACCTGCTTGAGACTTTAACCCTCCGCCATCTTTTGTCCCTTTCCATGCCAGAGGCCTCCTCACAACATTCCCTGATGTTAACCTTTATATCCCCAAGGAAGGAATGTCCCCACAAAACATAGAGCTTCTGCACTTTACTAATGTTACTTTAAAGATGGCATTCACAATCACATCACACCAACATGCTATCCGGGGTCATCTGACAGTACTTTGTCAATCCCATATAGTGGACGATTCGCAGAAGTCACATGTGAAAGCAGCACACAGCACATTTTGGTAAGCCAACTTCCCTACTCAATCTCTCTCCACCCAGGGTCCTTAGTTCTCACTCAGAGGGTTCTGGTTCACCGTGAGCTGTATGTGTTCTCTTTTAGACATCCTCCCAAGGGGATCACCGGGCCCCTTTGAGGATCCAGCTACTTCCCAGATCCTTCCTCCAGTGGGGTATCTCTTCCTGGTTCTCTATCCTAGTTCAATTGTCCCCTCTACCAAGAAAGACAACTTTTGAGGACCACTTCTGGCCTAAATTCAGGCCTCAGCACAAAGCACATCTTAGGTACATGCAGGCAATAAGACTACAGGTCACGCACACCTCCCCAGGCTAAAGCCCAGGGGGAAAAGAGCCCCACAAGTGTAGGCCCCAAACATTTATGCCCCCCAGCGTGCACCACTGGCAAAATCCTTCTAGTGGTTGACTAGAGGTAATTTAAATATTTATAACTCAGTATTAGGTATGAGCCAAACTGCCCTGGGTTTGGTTTGAGTAGGGTTTGGAAAACCTCAAAGAAGCAGACCCTTTAGAGTCTGCTATATATTTGGTGGGGTGGTGGGTACCTTTGGAAGGATCTGTGTTTTATTATGCCATTTTTTTGCCAAGATCTTTATTTAAAAAAATTCCATCCATGGCAATCAAGATGCCCAATGTCAACTGAAAGAAAAAAACCCAACCAACTTAATACGACAATGCTGAATGATGGCTCCCCAAACTGTCAACGGCATTATAAGGGAAAGGGCATGGATGGTGGTTACAGCATTGCCAATATATGACTATATTTAGGCAATGATGTCTACCCCCTATCCCCACCTCTTACATGACTGAGGACTCCCTTCCATGTAAATAAATGGGTCAGGTGACGTTAGTCCGCTTGCTGCTCGACACCTGCTGCAAGGTACTTTCAGCCAGGATCTCATTCAAGGCACCCATACCACTCTGTGCCCTGTTATAGCATGCTGTCATCTCCAGGATAAGTAGGGCAGAAGGTGTAAGGGGAAGACCTCTCATTAGCTTGCTCTCGACCCGGTAGGTGACAATGCCCCTTCCCAGCCACCATCTGGGCACACCTTCCCTGGAGTTGGCTGAGGCTGCATAGATATTCAGGTTGCTCATTTGATTACCCTACACACTACATTCTGGAAGTGTCCAGAAGGCAGGGGGAAGCAATCAAACTCACAGCCTGCAGAGCCCAGAGCAGCCTAAAGCAATCACATGCTGCTCTGCTGATCACAGAAGAGCCAAAGAACTACATTTGCCTAACCAAACCTAGCAGCCTATCTGGGAGGGTGCTACAGAGACATGGATGGATGCACGAGTTTGCTTTATATATTAAAAACAAATTAAATAGAATTTTAAATTGGTGGTGTTCAGATATAAATTAGTTCCACTTTAACCTAAAAAAATGCTGAGGATTTAATACTACTTGAATTGTGTATGTAACCATTTACCAGGAGTTCCACAATTTTACATATTTTTTTTTTTTTACTCTCTTCTAGATTTCTAAGTTTTATTTAAAATGCTCACAATAGTCATAACATGGTATTGAAGTGGATCTGGGAAGAAAACAAATGACTCGTCTACACTTGAGACTGCATTCCTATCAGTTCTGATCTAGAAACCTCAGACTTGTAGAACAGGAACAATTATCACTTCCATTACTTAGCAAAATATCGTCTTTCCCTGTAATCACTGTTTCCACTTTCCCACCAATTTGCTGGGAAAATAATGTAATTCCGTCTTCTAATAGGGGATTAATTTGGGGGTTCTTTTTAATAGTGCTCCTCCATCCCAGCTGTGCTCACTTTTCCATTGGCCATGTGTTTCTAGTTTAAATATCGATGGTGCCTACCAGAACCTGTGCCCCCCCACCGCCAGCCCCACAATAAGCCAATTACAGACGAAAAAAAAACAGCCATTTACCTCCTCCTGGTTTACGCTCCCATTCCCCACCTGCTATGGGCTGTCATGCCGACATTTAGCAAAATTTGTTACTTTACTATAAAGTCAAGTCTAACCGATCACAATGGACCTCCTTGCTGTAGCAGCAGCCCCAGGCACAATTATAATCTTTCCTATAGCAACCAATCAGATTCTCCCATTTCTCTTTTTTAACCACTTGACCTCCGGAAGATTTACCCCCTTCATGACCAGGCCATTTTTTTTTTTGCGATAACTGCGTTTACAAGTGTCTTTATTCAACCTTGCTAACTATGAAACTTTGACAATTTTGTGGTCAAGCAACGCTGTACCCAAAAAAAACTGTATGTCCTTTTTTTCCCCCACAAATAGAGCTTTCTTTTTTTTTTTTTTTTTTTTTTTTTTTTTTTTTCAATAGATTTTTATTGAAAGATTAAACATAAAGACAATAAAAAAAAAAACACTATGCATCTTACACAATAGTATTACATAGTATATTAGAGTACCGCTTAGTCAGAACATGAACCCAGAGAAATATTGAGCTTAAACAAGCATTTTAAGCTATCTGGTGGATAACATGTAGATTTATTAGTTAGGAATAACCAACGAAAAAGCCTCTCCATAGATGTACGACCTATGGTTCCGAGGAACCCGTCTATTGACTGTGAGGTTGAGCCTCTTGGGCCTAGCACCCCAAAAGGGATCTTGCTGTGCCAGAGCCCCTAAGACCCAACCTAGCCCACTAATTGGGACCTACGCTACATCTTCTTATAATACATCTTCTTAAAAAAGAAAACAAGAAAAAAAAAATGAAAAAGAAAAAAAACACATCAGCAAACAGAACTGAGTATAGAGGTTTATGATCTTAATGGGTGTTTAAGCCTCTCGGTGTACCCAAAATAAACTAGATAAGAAGCACTAAATCAGAGAAAGAAGAGAAAAAGAAAAGAAGGAAAGAAAAGAAAAGGAAATAGAGAAAAGATAGCTAAGATGGAAGCGGGCCTCTCTTGCCCCTCAACAAACTGGAGTCCCTGAACAAGGTAAACATTTAGAGGTATAATTGATCCACGGATCCCATATCGCTGTATGTTTGTCTAGCTTATCAAGGAAAATGTTTACAGTTTTTTCCTGAACCATGATCCAAGAAATTTTCCTTTTAACCATTCTTAGGGAGACCGTCTGTGTTTTCCAGGCCCTGGCTATAGTGAGTTTAGTTCCCACCAGAATAAATCTAATGAGTTGTTGCGTCAATTTCGGGATTCCTTGTAAGGGAAAGTTGAGTAAAGCTATTTGAGGTGTTTTATGAATGGGGGAGGTAGTGATCTTCCTAATAATGTGGAAAACCTTATTCCATAAAGACCTAATTTTCGGACAATCCCACCAGATGTGTAACATAGACCCTATATGGCCACAATCACGGAAACAAAGGGGAGAGGCATTCAGATAAATTTTTGCTAATCGCAGAGGTACCATGTACCATCTCATAAGAATCTTTAAGTTAGCTTCTATGAGAGTTGCATTTAGAAAGCCTTTGAAGGCCTTGAGAGACGCCTTATGCCACTCCTCTAAGGACCATTGTTGTTGTAGATCTGTTTCCCATTCTCGCATAAACAGTGTTTTACTTTCCACCCTTGTAAGAGCGCGATAGATCACAGATATCCCTCCCTTCTGCTCCATGGCTTGACCACACCAAAGTTCGTATTCAGTGATGAAAAGAGGGGGGTCCGTAGGATGCCTCAAAGACTGTAGAAAATGGTTAATTTGATTAAAGCGGAATATTTCAGTTTCTGGCAGGTGATGCTTTTTAATATAGTGTTTCAAAGAGAAAGGACCAGAGGGCGATAGAAAGTGGCCAATCCTATACAATCCTTTATCTAGCCACCAACGGAAGGCCATAATATCCTGCCCAGGAAGGAAGAGGGGATTCCTGAACATGTGGGAGAGCGGTTTCCAATGTGAAATAAGAAATTGATTATTTTTCAACGAGTCCCAAAGGGCGATGGAATGGGAGAGAGTAGGCGCCATAACTGCTGGTCTGGACTTCGGAACGCACCATAGGAGATAATCCAGGGTGTAGTTAGGGACCGCCTGCCTCTCCATATGAACCCAATCTGGCTGGGATGTTTTAAAGTAGAGAGCAGACAATTGGGAAATTTGCGCTGCCTGATAATACGAAAGGATGTTCGGGACCCCCAGACCCCCTAGATTTCTATGACGAAAAAGCGTGTCTTTAGAGATTCTGTGACCCTTGGAACCCCAAATAAATTTTAGGATCCTGGACTGGAAACTACGTATGCGGTCCTTCGGGACAGGGATGGGTAATGACCTGAAGAGATACAGTATTCGTGGGAGGAGTGTCATTTTGACCGAGTTTATCTTGCCCAACCAGGATAACTTAAGGGTATCCCAGAAGGCCAGATCTTCCTCCAGTTTGCGGAATGTCGGGGGGAAATTAGTTGAGTACAGTTTGTCAATTGAAGCGGAAAGGTGAATCCCTAAATAAGGAATGTTTGAATCTGACCATTCGAAACGGAAGTTATGTTTAAGTTGGGAGACCAATGAGAGAAAATCATTAAGGAGTTTGCAAATTACTGGGAGCGAGGTAGTCCGTGAGGAGATGAAAAGCAAAACATCATCAGCAAATAGAGCACACTTGTGAATTTTCGGACCACATCTAATACCCTTAATGTCAGGGTTCGCTCTAATTGATATAGCAAGTGTTTCAATGACCATGGCGAAAATCAATGGAGACAAGGGGCAGCCCTGCCTTGTGCCCCTACGTATAGAGAAGGGGCTCGAGAAATAACCCTGCATCTTTATTCGAGCTTCTGGGGTCGAATAAAGAGCGTGAATGATGTTCATGAAGGATTGTCCAAATCCCCACCTTTCAAGAGTGGGAAACAGGAATGACCAGGACACCGAGTCAAACGCCTTCATTAGATCTAATGAGAGGAGGCATCCCTGTTGAGGGGGACCCCCGTCCCACTGGGACTGCAACAGTGAGATTATGTCTATTGCCCTCCTAATTTGATCCGGGCCTTGTCTCCCCGGGATAAAACCCACTTGGTCAGCATGCACGTATTGGTTAATGAATTTAGAAAGACGATTAGCCAAGAGTTTAGTTAAGATTTTAAGATCGTTGTTGATCAAAGATATGGGTCTATAATTAGACACGCTACTAGGGTCTTTACCAGGTTTTGGGATAACCGTAACAAAAGCTGAATTGAGGGCCTTATCCAGAGGAGAGCCAGATCTAAGGTGATTAAAAAACCGAGCAAGATACGGGGCTAGAGTTTGCGAGAAGTGCTTATAATAAGGCACAGAGAATCCGTCGGGTCCTGGTGCCGAATTTGACTTAAGGTCCTTAATTACCCCTTCTATTTCCTCTGCAGAAATAGGGGCCTCTAAATCGTCCCTATGGTGATCCTTCAGTGTGGGGATCTGAATTGATTGTAAAAATGAATGAATGGCGTCGGAACGTGTGCAACTATCTGTATTACCGTAAAGGGAGAGATAAAAATCCTGAAATGCATCTAAAATTTTAGGGGGATTCTGGGATAGTGAACCATCAGCCATTCTGATTTTTGGGAGTGAAAATAATTTGGTTTTAGGGGTGAGACGTCTAGCGAGTCGGGTACCAAAACTATTAGTATGTTGATAATGGCGTCCTCCCTCCCATCTGAGTTCTTTTTCTGCTACCGCTGTAAGAGCAAGGTTTAATGCATTACGGGCTACGTCCAGTTTGTCTGCAGAGAGTTGTGTGGGGTTAGCTTTATGACTTTTACTCAGGGAAGAAAATTCCCTTTCCAGTTTGAGTATTTCTAACTTACGAGCCTTGCGTAATCTGGTAGAGATTTGGATAAGGACGCCCCTTATGGTGGCCTTATGAGCTGCCCATAGCGTTGACGGGGAAATGTCTTCCACATCGTTGCGGAGGAAGTAATCTTGTATATGTTGTGCTATTTCCATGACATGTACAGGATTGCTGAGAATGGAGGCATTTAAACGCCAATGAAACTCGGATGGGGGGGTCGAACCCCCCTGAATGGAAAGCAGGACCATGGAATGGTCCGAGTAAGCAGAGTCCCTAATGGAGGACCGACGCACTAATGGGATATGTTGTTGGAGGATAAAGAAGTGATCAATTCTTGCAAAGGTTTGGTGAGGACTAGAATAATGAGTATAATCCCGAACCCTGGGATTAAGTTCCCTCCAGGCGTCGATCAGACCATAGTGATATAATTGTCTGGCTACCTTTAGGCTCTGCTTAGTCGGACGAACCCTGTCCCTTCCGGGAGGGCGTGTTTTGTCTACCCCAGAGTCG
The DNA here is from genome assembly GCF_037356315.1 of Lithobates pipiens. NCBI lineage: Eukaryota > Metazoa > Chordata > Amphibia > Anura > Ranidae > Lithobates > Lithobates pipiens. The sequence continues at coordinate 20,576,771 of NW_027507903.1, forward strand.
AAGGCTAAATTAGAATCACCCCCATAAATGACTATTCCTTCCGTCAGTGGAGATAAGGTGTTAAGCATGGATTGGAAAAACTGTGCCTGCCCCTTGTTGGGAGCATAGTATGAGATAAGAGAGTAAATTTGTTCTTCAATAATAATTTTAAGAAGAATAAATCTGCCGCCCGGGTCCTTACATTCAGAAACCAAAGAAAATTTAACTCTGCCCGAAAAAAACAGACCAACCCCCTTGGTCTTGTTGTCAGAATTGGCTAAATAAAACTTGGGGAATTTTGCGTGGATAAAAGAGGGTTGATAAGATTTTGGGAAATGTGTTTCTTGTACAAAGAGGATGTCAATTTTTTGGGAGTGACAATGTTGGAAAATTTTCTTACGTTTGATGGGGGAATTCAGACCTTGAACATTATGGGATGCTAGGCGCAGTACAGGTTTGTGGTGTGGGATGTCAGCCATGGAGCAGAAAGGAACAGAAGGCAGGGATACCCTTGTGACCTACCCTCTCGCTGGTGACCAGTTGTATACATCGAGGATCCAAGAGAGACTCCCAAACATCCAGATGAGACACTAGGGAAAGAGAGACCGCTTCATAAGCTATATCAGGGAGAGAAAAGAAGAGAAAGAAGAAAATGAAATAGAGAAAAGAAAAAAACAAAAAAGACATAAGTTTCCCAGGTGGGGGATAATAGCAATTCCGCCCACCGAAGGAAACCAACATTTCTATCCTCACAACGGAGGAGACGTCCAGACTGAATGACACAGACCCCTCAGGAACTGTCCCACCCAGAAAGGAAAGAGTGCTCAGGGAGAACGTCCCGGCCCCCCCTGCTCTCACCTAAAGGCAAGATATATAAAAATTCCACAGATAAAACTGAACACCTAAAACAAGACATTGCTAATGGATGTGATATATAACTTGCACACATCACAAGAATTGGAATGGGGCAAAATGAGTGAATGCAATTAACCAAAAGTTTTGAAACAATAGAACCTGGTAAGGTTCGGACTCCAAAATAGAAGGAAAAGGAGTCCCACAGAAAAATAAACATTCGGAACCCAAAATAGGACTACGTCATCATCATGGAGGAAGTCCGTCTTTAGCTTTCTTGTGTTTGGGGGAGATCCAGAGTGAAGTAATAGGGCTGGAAGGCGGAGGGCGTTTGGCCATCCCAGAGGAAGTGGTCTGCATGGGGGATGGTGGATCCGATGGGATAAGGCCGAGCTTGCGGAGCAGTAGTTCTCCTTCATGGAGTGAGTCGAAGCGGAAAGGTTTACCATTAAAGTCAAATTTTAAGCCGAACGGGAATAGCCACCAGTACTTAATGTTCTTCTGAGACAGGATCGTCAATAAAGGTTTCAGGGATCGCCGTTTTTGGATGGTGAAGGGAGAAATATCAGCATATAGTTGAATTGGGTGACCCATAATTTGAAGCTGGGGCGATAACCGGGCTTTCTTCATCACCTCTTCTTTAACACTATAGTAGTGCGGCTTAACCACTATATCGCGTGGGAGTCCATCTTGGCGGGGGGGACCCAGTGCTCTGTGAGCGCGATCCAATTCCAATCTGTGAGATCTGATATCCGGAATGAGGGATTTTATGAGTGAATGGACAGCGTCATGTACATCTGTTACCGATTCAGGGAGCCCCCTGATGCGGAAATTAAGTCTGCGGGATCTATTTTCCAAATCGTCGATTTTGGCGTAAGCCCCCTCAAGTTGTTCGTGTAGATCCTGAAAACGATCGGAATTCTGGTTCACTCGATCGATCGTGGCATCCATTTTATTTTCAATACTTTCAATGCGGGAGCCCAGCATATGGAGATCAGATTTTATGTCAGAAGTAATTCTGGATGCTGTCTGCGCTAGCCCCTTATCAAGCAGCTCTGCAAATTTGGAGAACATAGAGGACATATCCTGAGACTGAGGGGACTGGGTTGAGTGAGGAATGAGCTGTGCTGCTTCCGTGAAGGCCTCTGCAAGTTGTGGTCTGTGGGCTCCCTCAGGAGATAAGCAATGGATGTCCTCCAAAGTCTGTTGAATCAGCGATATGGTGGATGCAGGGGATTGTGGACCTCCCTTGATGGGAAGGGTGAGATCCTCTCCACATACCTCGTCGTGGAGTCTGTCCCGCCAGGGCGACAATACCCTCGTGTCTGCGAGGGCCTCGTAAGGCGATCGCTCCGCCGCCATCTTAGGTGAGCCGTCCGCTCCGGGGAGGCTAGCGAGACGGGTGTTCAGCCCTCTCCTCGCCTTTCCTTTTGGCATCCGTTCGAGCCCCTACGATGGTGGATACCTTCGCTATCCTTTTCGCTCGGATTTACGGCGGTGTTCAGCCGCTAAGAGAGCGATGAGGCCGGGACGTTGCGGAGCCCTGTGTTCAGGCGGCCATCACAGGGCGCCGCGCATGCGCACCAGAGCTTTCTTTTTTGATCACCTCTGCAGCTTTTATTTTTTGCACTATAAACAAAAAAAGGCTGACAATTTTGAAAATAAAAAACAATATTTTTTTTACTTTCTGCTATAAAACCTATCCAATAAAAAAATGGTAAAAAAAAAGCGAATTTCTTCATCAATTTAGGCCAATTCTGCTACATATATTTAGTAAAAGAAAAAAAATCCAATATTGATTGGTTTTGCGCAAAAGCTATAGTGTCTACAAACTATGGGATAGATTTTTATTTTTTACTGGTAATGACGATCAGCTTACTTACATAAACTGCAATATTGCGGCGGGCATTCTGACACTAACTGAAACTTTTGACACTTTGTGGGAGCCGGTGACACTAATACAGTGATCAGTGCTAAAAATATGCACTGTCACTGTACTAATGACACTGACAGGGAAGGGGTTGAACATCTAGGGCGATCAGGGGGCTAAATGTGTCCCTAGCCAGTGTTTAACTACAGTGTGGGAGGTGCTTTTAATAGAGGAATGACAGAATTTTTTTGTCCCTGCTTTGCAGAGACACAAATGACAACCCTTCCCTTCTGTCAGAAGGGTGATCTGCCTTGTTTACATAGGCAGATCACAGTCATGTGTCTCCGCCTGACGATCAGCGGTTGCCGGAGGACATCTGGTACTGTGCACCCGCTGATCGGCATCCGCTGTGTATTATAATGCGCATGCATGTCCCCCTACCCGGAAGGGTTGGATCACATATATATATACATGATCTGCTGCACAGGGCAGGTGTAACACTGCTATAGGGCAGACCTGAGCAATTAAAGTAGAACTGTCAGCAAAACTTTTTTTTTTTTTTTTGGATAGAGAAAGGGAGGGTTTGCTGCCTGTGTTCCCATTGGAAGATTTCCCCTCTATTGCTGTTTTGGTGACAACCCAAAATTTGGGATTTTCTTTCATTTTCACTCTCAGTGATAATGGTACAAACAAGGCAAATAGAGAAAATGAATCTCCCTAATGGTGGCACAGGGAGCAATAAAAAAAACTGACAGCTGTTCTAACTCCTCCTCACTCTTAGCCCTTGTACACACGGTCGGACATTTCGACAACCAAATCCATCGGATTTTGTCCGAAACTGTTGCATACACACGGTCGGACAAAGTTGTCAGAAAATCCGATCGTACTTAACGTGATGGCGTTATTTCGTTAGGACGGCACTACGTTCAGGCTAGTAGCCAATAGCTTTGGTGTAGGAATTTGATCTGAGCATGCGTGGCACTTGGTCCGATCGGAATTCTCTACACATGATTGGACAAAGTCCGATCGGATCATGTTGTCGGAAAATTTTATAGCCCAGCTGGAAAACTTGGTCCGTCGGATACTCTGACGGAAACAGTCCGATGAAGCCCACACACGGTCGGATTATCCGACAACACGGTCCTATCGGACATTGTCCATCGGAATGTCGGACCGTGTGTACAAGGGCTAATGCCCTGTACACACGACTGGTTTTCCTGTTGGAATAAGCTCTGAAGGTTTTTCTGACGGAGTTCTGATGGAATTCCGCTGAAAATTTCTTGCGTACACATGATCACACCAAAGTCCGACCATCAAGAACGCGGTGACGTACAACACGTACGACGGGACTAGAAAAAGGAAGTTCAATAGCCAGTAGCCAATAGCTTCCGTCTTGTACTTGCTGTCCATCGGAACAGCATACAGACGAGTGTTTTTCCTGATCGGAATTGGTTCTGTTGGAAATATTTAGAGCATTTTCTATTTCTAGGTCCGTCAGAAATTTCAAAGTAAAAAGTCCAATGGGGCATACACGCGATCGGAAAATACGATGAAAAGCTCCCGTCAGACTTTTTCTATCGGACATTCCGCTCGTGTGTACACAGCATAAAACAAAAAAATCTTTAGTTATTCTTTAAGTATGGCATATACAGTACACACATGCCTTGGCCATGATACTTTGCTTAGTGATCACAGTAGAAATGATACCCCTTGCTGCTTTTGGTGAGCATAATGCCCACCAAACGTCACCCATTTAAGCATGGGGCAGCTCTGCAAGCATTGTGCAACACATGGGCAGGGTTCAAGGGGTTAATGCCCTTCTCCTCTAAACTCCTTGAACGCCTGGTCTACAACCCACTGAGTGATCACCTCATTAAGAATAACCTTCTCGATCCCCTTCAATCTGGATTTCGCCCTCAACACTCCACAGAAACTACTCTCCTAAAACTCACAAAAGACTTACTAACAGCAAAAACCAACGGACACTATTCTGTCCTCCTACTTCTGGATCTTTCGGCTGCCTTTGATAACGTTGACCACCCCCTCCTCCTCAAAAAACGTTACTCCCTTGGTCTCCGTAACTGTGCTCTTCACTGGCTCTCATCCTACCTATCTCACCACACTTTCAGTGTCACCTACAATTCTACTTCCTCCACTCCTCTTCCCTTCTCCGTCGGGGTCCTCCAAGGTTCTGGTCTTGGACCTCTTTTATTTTCAATCTACATCTCCTCCCTGGGTCAGCTGATATCCTCTCACGGCTTTCAATATCATTTCTACCCTGATGACACCCAAATCTATCTCTCCACCCCTCAACTCACTCCATCAGTCTCCTCACTCATCACTAACTTACTAACAGACATATCAGTCTGGATGTCACCCCACTTCCTCAAACTCAACTTGTCCAAAACCGAGCTCATAATATTTCCTCCCCCACATGGCTCTTCCCCTGACTTATCTGTCAAAAAAAAATGGCACAACCATCCACCCGTCCTCATATGTCAGCGTGCTAGGTGTTATCCTGGACTCTGAACTCACCTTTTGGCCCCACAACCAATCACTTTCCAAAGCTTGCCGCCTCAACCCCCGCAACATCTCCAAACTACGTCCCTTTCTAACCAATGAAACCACAAAGCTCCTGATTCAATCCCTGGTTATCTCTCGCCTCGACTACTGCAACTCCCTCCTCATTGGCTTACCTTTACATAGACTATCCCCCCTTCAGTCCATCATGAATGCTGCTGCCAGACTCATCCACCTTACAAATCACTCAGTGTCTGCTACTCCTCTCTGCCAATCCCTCCATTGGCTGCCACTTGCCCAACGGATTAAATTCAAAATACTAACAACAACTTACAAAGCCATCCACAACTCTTCCCCCAGCTACATCACTAACCTAGTCTAAAAATACCTACCTAATCATCCTCTTCATTTCTCCCAAAATCTCTTGCTCCCTCATCACCTCCTCCCACATTCGCCTCCAGGACTTCTCCCGAGCCTCTCCCATCCTCTGGAATTCCCTATCCTAATCTGTATCTCCAAATCTATCCACTTTTAGGCGATCCTTGAAAACTTTTCTCTTCAGAGAAGCCTATCCTGCCCACACCTAACAATTGTTCTTTCATTTTCTTCATTAAATCATCCCCCACAGTTTTTTTTACCCTTTTGTACCACTTTACCCTCCCATCTAGATTGTAAGCTCTAACAAGCAGTGTCCTCTGATTCCTCCTGCATTGAATTGTATTGTAACTGTACTGTCTGTCCTAACATTGTACATCCTGTAAAATAATAATAATAATAATAATAATATTAATAATACAGGCAGTAAGGGGGGGATACTACGCCTCTGCAGAGACCAAAGCACATGTGTATGAGCCCATAGAGCTGGGGGAAGAGTCTCCAGAAGCCTGGCATTGCACTTGCTGTCCACCGATGGTAGGTGCAATGCTTTGCAGTCTCTTTATAGGAAAAAATATTTAAATGCAAATATATGTGCATTTATAATTTTTTTCCAAAAGCTGGACTGAGCCTTTAACTGCTTCAGATCTGCGCTATAGCCGAATGACGGCTACATCGCGGATCTACTTTGCCGGGTCTACGTCTATTGATGTCCTCCCCTTTGCAGGCTCGCCACACCCCCCTGAAGTCAATGAGACTCGGGTGATCACAGATCCGAGTAAGGGGACCCATCAGCTGTCAGCCAGTGATGTAAAGAGAGGATCGGTAATCGTTTTTTTTTTTTTTTCAGGCGATCACTGGCTTCTGTTTGAAGGGACGTTGGTCCCGAAGAGGAAGAGCCTGTTATGTGCCCACCAGTGAAAGGTCAATCAGGAACAAACCTTTCCTTTAATTCAGAAGACACAGGTGCTGGCAATGCTTATAGCAATGAAGTATTGAGAAAGAGTTCTGGACAGCCGCACTCAAAAAATTTTTTTCGCCTTTATTGAGTAAAAAGTCACAAAAAAATGCCACAGCAGAACGGACAGAAGAACTGATGCGTTTCACACTACAAACAGTGCTTAATCAAAGCTTTGATTAAGCACTGTTTGCAGTGTGAAACGCGTCAGTTCTTCTGTCAGTTCTGTTGTGGCATGTTTTTGTGACTGTTTACTCAATAAAGGCGAAAATCTTTTTTTGGAGTGCGGCTGTCCAGGACTCTTTTTCAATACTTTATTTATGTGCTCCCCTGTACCGCCTGCCAGTGCCACAAATCAGTGCCCACAGTACATAAGTGCCAGCAATCAGTGCCATCTATCAGTGCCCACAAGTGCCACCTAGCAATGCCCACCAGTGGTGCCAATCAGTGCCTCGTGAGTGCCACCTAGCAGTGCTGCCTATCAGTGTCACCTACCAGTGCCGATCAGTGCCCATCACTGCTACCCATCAGTGCCAGCTATCAGTGCCACCTATCAGTGCCCTACAGTGGTGCCACTTATCAATGCCCTTTAGTTCTGCCCATCAGTACCATTTATGAGTGCCCAATGCCACCTATCAGTGCCCACCAGTGCCACCTCATCAGTGCCCACCAGTGCCACCTATTAGTGCCCATCAGTGCTGCCTTATCAGTGCCCATCAGTGCTGCCTTATCAGGGCCCATCAGTGCAGCCTCATCAGTGTATATCAATCAAGGAGAAAAATTACCCAGTTGCCCAATTTATTAACAAAATATAAAACGGTTTTGTATTTTTTTTTTAAATGTGGTCTTTTTTAATTTTTTTAACAAAAAAAAAAAAAACAGAGGTGATCAAATACAACCAAAGAAAGCTCTATGTGGCAAAAAGAAAGGGCATTGATTTTATTTGTGTACAACGTCACATGACCGCGCAATTGTCAGTTAAAGCGACGCAGTGCTGTATCGCAAAAAAACGAATGGTCATTAAGGGAGTACAACCTTCCGGTCTGTAAGTGATTAATACCGCTTTACCTTATCCTCACTCTGCCTCATTTTTTTTAGTCCCAATTGCAGAGAATTACCTGTCCTTGTGGCACTCAGAAAGTGAGGACAACAACAAAAACCATCCGAAGATTCTGACTATCTTTATCCAAAAAGGAAAAAAAAAAGGGAACGTTTTGGCTGATGTTGGACTTTAATTCCTACACAGCTTTCAGTCCAGGGGTTGAACCAATCAATCGATCGGGACGGATCAGCGGAGAAACGGCATAATTGATTACATGTTTATAGTTGTTTAAATGATCAAAAGATGTTTTTAAGTCTATAACTTGGCAATTGAGTTTTGCCACATTATGATGCATTCCGAGGGGGCTTAAAAAAAAAAATGTAAGGAGTTTTGGAACGGCGCCCGTAATTCGATTTGGCCAGACCTCAAATTGCTTTTAAGAATTTAAAACAAATATAGCATTCTTTAACTCATGCAGAATACTCTATATATTAGGAGTTACCTATTACCAGATGTAAAGAAACGCACGAGACGCATTTACATTCTTAACAGGTCCTGCGTGCTGTGTGATTTTTTTTTTTTTTTTTTTACAAATGTAATAATAAACACGCTAGCATACAGGGGTCGTTGCATCCAGCTTCCAGATCGATGACTTTGGCAGGGAGATGATAAGACAGTTAGGTTGCTAATCTGTCTCCTCAATCTGTCAGATTGGTGCATTTCCCTTCCCTCTGTTGGCAAGTCCCGGTGATTTGGGAAGTGCTTCCTAACAAATGGATGGAGGACTGACTTAAGTCAAAAAACATGCCTCGTGCCTTCGCTATAATGAAAAACACAACAGATGGACCACAATATATATCCACAATAAAAAGAAAGTGGGGTAGATAAGAAACACCCCCAGCCTCATCAAAGGGCCAATCCAGGTAAGAAGTTGAGTCCTTCGGTGTGTAGCACCCTCCCATTTAGGTTGCTAAGACGTAGGCAAATTTGTTCTTTTTGGCTCCTCGTGATCAGTGTGTAGACAAGTGCCTATTTGGTGGATTACCAAAAGTTAGACAGCTTAGACTGCCCAAGTAGGTAAAGGGTTAAGAGGGCATGTGCAAGTTTCCTGGTCTTTTTGGGTTCTACCCTACACCCTGGTCTGTATATAAATAAAGGGAAGGCCAAGCTTGTAGGTCGTCATTGGGACCGCATGGAATACGAGAGGGTCTTGTTCAAGGAGAAGATGTAGCCTGGAGCACCACTCATCTACCACCCTAAAGGGACCCACAGGCATGTACTCTACCAAGTATTGATCTCTACCTGCAAAGGTATGCCTGGGCAACCCAAGAAAGTTAGTCAGGAAGAATCCATTACTAATGTGACTGGAATGTTTGCACTACAAGAGCTTTATTCTAAACTGGTCTAAGCCTAGTTATTCAAAGGGGTACACGGTCAGAAGAACTGGGGTCAGTAAAGCACACACGAGGTATAGGTAGAAAGCCATCATTCAAAGGATTGGAAAAAGAGAGTAGTTGCCACAGGTAGCCATGAAATAGTGGGGAGGTATAGCAGCCAGTCAATAAAGTGTGGTACTTAGCATAGACAGGTCCTTGGGTAGTTCCCCTAATGCAGTGATGGCGAACCTTGGCACTCCAGATGTTTTGGAACTACATTTCCCATGATGCTCATGCACTCTGCAATGTAGTTGAGCATCATGGGAAATGTAGTTCCAAAACATCTGGGGTGCCAAGGTTTGCCATCACTGCCCTAAAGCAATTGGGACTGAATCCATGGCATAAAGACCCCATGTTTCCAGCTGCATATTATGGGAGAGAGAAGTTAATTAGAGAGTTAATTAAGGTCACGCATGAGGTCTTTGCTATATGCATGGCAAGACACCATAATGTCACTGGGAGGGAGGTGGCAGAGATACGCTAGAATAATAGAGAGGGCATGGGCTCAGCAGTGTCCCTCCTAAATGTGATATAGGACAGAATAGTTGCTGATTTATTGCTTTTGGCTGCTCTGAATCTCACAGACTGTAGGTTTGATTGCTCTCCCCTGTCTTCCAGAGACTTCTGGAACATAGAGGGTTGAGCAAGGCAAATCTGAGTCTGAATATTTATGGTGCTCCAGCCAATCCCTAGGTAGGTGTGCTCAGAAGGTGGTTGAAGAGTCATATAAATAGCCTAGGCTTTGGAGCAGGGTCTTCCTCTTCCCCTTGTTGGAAGGAATCCACCTATCTGGGTGGGGGTGGCTACCCCCACCTGCAGCAGTCATCCTGATTCCATGAGTCGTTCATTAAGGTCCTGGCTGGGCAGAGTCGGGGGGCCTACATCTGTGCCCCTACAAACTCCCGAGAAGAACTTGTTATCTTAAGCGGCTTCTATGGGGGTAGAGCTACAAGTGGATTGCCATTAAATTCAAGAAAACACTATAAGGGCGTGCTTACACTAGGGTTGCTGTCTGAGGAGTGACCAGAGAGCATTTGACAAGCAGTGAGGAGTTATTGTAATCCCTTGTACCCCTCACTAGCACATGGAAACCACATGCATTGAATGCAGTTGTGGGGTGGTTGCAGAGATGACCCATTCACTGCAAAGCAGGGAATAAAAACTGTTACATCCCTTAGTAAAAGATGCTCCCAGTAGACACATAAACATAATGGTCAGGTGCACATTTAAATCTTTGTTTGACCTCGATGGTAACCCTTTCTCAGACAGTGTCATTAGTACAGTGACAGTGTATAACAGTTATCACCATAGCTCCCAACTGTCCCTGATTTTGATGGATTGTCCCTGATTTGGAAGAGTTTCCCTCTGTCCCTCGTTCCTCCTCATGGTCCCACATTTTGGTCTAATCTATACAGTTGTATATAAAATGCACTTTTTATCTTTCAAAAAGTGTTTCCCGAGGGGGCGTGGCTACCGCGCGACAGTATGGACGCATGAGACGGTAGCTCCGTGATACCGAGAGGAACACTCATTATCCGGGGTGCTTTTGAAGTTTCCCACTGGCTTCATTAGACGACTTATCTCCACCTCATACTGCCAAGATGACTCGCAAACGCAAAAACCTACCACAACTGAAGAAATTACCACATTTCTTCCCGCGGAACCCTCGAGGCCTACTCCAAGATGGCGCTGACGGCGCCTCGCCTTCGGCATCCAGCGGCTCTGGATCGGAGGCCCCGAGTCCGGACCTCCACAAAGGATCACCTCATGGTTCCCCGGGGATGTCTACTCCACTTTCCCGCAGTCCGGCAAAATCTAAACCGAGGATGTCTGAAAATCCCAGTGCGGAACAGGTCAGTGGTGAGGGTGATCAGTTGGAGGACACTAGGGAATTATCGGATACCATAGACATGTTCCCCACGTCTAACCAACCGGTATCTGACACAACTTTGAGAGACATGTTGGTTTCACTACGAAGTACCCTACATGGTGACATGATGGAATGCATGAGGGGATTTAAGTCGGACATTAATGCTTTGGGCGCCAGAGTCGACCACGTGGAGCACAAAATGGGCGAATTCGCAACTGCTATTAACTCAGTGGTAGATGCCCAGAACGACCAAACGGAGGAGGTGGCCTGGCTAAGAGCAAAAATCGCGGATTTAGAAGACAGATCCAGGCGAAATAATCTCAAGCTAAGAGGCGTCCCAGAGCTGGTCGTACCGGCGCAACTTCTCCAGTATGCTCAGGAGCTGATGGGGGCCTTCTTGCCAGATTTGCCGGTATCGGATCTTGCGATCGACAGAATACATCGTCTTCCGAAGCCTGCGCATCTCCCGGATAACATTCCGAGAGATGTGCTGATGAGAGTCCACTTTTTCCAAGTTAAGGAAAAATTTACCTCAGCTTTCCGAACCAACAAACAGCCACCGGAACGCTATGCTAACCTTCAGGTTTTTGCAGATCTCTCGCAGCATACAATGCAACGAAGGAAGGCACTCCTGCCTATCACAAAAGCCCTTCGGAATCACAACATTCTATATAGATGGGGATTTCCTTGCAAACTATCCATTACCAGAGAAGGCCAAACAACGACGATTAACAGCCTAGAAGACGGCCTGGACTTACTAAAGTTGTGGAACATTCTCCCATCTCCTGAGGACGCTACTCCAGCGCATCTGTCGAAGGTTTCGTCTCAAGACTCCTGGCAAGTAGTGGCTCGTAAGAAAAAACCTTCGAATCGCAACAACTAGGTTCCCGGATAATCCGATTGCTATAACATATTCGCTCGCACGAATCTCTCGGTATACGTGCGGAACGGTACGTACGTTCACTTTCCCCCCCTAACTTTACGACGGGCAGAATTTCTGCCTACTGATTCCAAGTCGGATCGTTTTTTTTTTTATCTCTATGGCTAACGCCAAAGTTTTGGAACTTTTGCTTTATCCTCATTTGTACTGTTTTTTCTTCGTTTTTTTCATTTCCCTTTTCTATGTGTTGTTTTATTCCTTGATCCTACCCCCTAACCTCTTGGGATGGTCTCTGTGGTGTTCAATCCTGGTTACCTGGGAATGTGAAGTTCGACTGATTCAGAGCCTATTTTCAAAGGTGATTTGCGGATCATTCTACTCATCATCTATAGTTATTACAGATGCTTAATATAATCTCCTTTAACGTCCATGGGTTAAATCACCCAGCAAAGCGCGCATCGGTATGGAAGGAAGCGCAGAGACTACGTGCTGATGTTATCTGTATACAGGAATCGCACTTCCTGGCCAGTGATCCGCCTCCTTTCCACAATAAGAACTTTTCTCATGTTTTTTGCGCATCTGCTTCACAAAAACGTAAAGGGGTTGTGATTGCTATTAGGAACTCGATTGTCTTTTCCTGTAGCCTCAAGATAACAGATCCTGAGGGCAGGTATATAATTTTGGTGGGCTCGTTTAATAATAGAACTTATACTATTGTAAACCTTTATGCTCCCAACACACACCAGCTTCGATTCCTCAAGAGACTGCTCGTTAAAATCAACGAAGTACGTCAAGGAGCTCTTGTACTATGTGGGGACTTTAATTTAACGGTTGACTATCATTTGGATACTACCACCAGGTCTCGTAGACCTCTTCCTTCCTTGCAACGTTTGTTGTTGGAGGAGGGGCTTTACGATGTCTGGAGATGCCAGCACTCTAATGAGAGGGATTATTCGTTCTACTCCTCCAGACACAACTCATATTCTAGAATTGACATGATTCTTGTAGATAGATTCCTATTACAGGGAGTGTCCTCCTCCGCCATCCATGGCATCTCTTGGTCCGACCACGCTCCGGTTTCGATAGAGGTGGCGGAGGGGAACACTCATAATGTGTCTGGAGTTTGGAGAGCGAGTGCTGGCGTGTTCGGATCTCCTACGCAGATATCAGAAGTATCCAAAAGTCTAAAAGAATTTTTTGTTACTAACAATGGTTCTGTTGAAGACCCTATGGTTTTATGGTGTGCACACAAGGCTTTTATACGAGGCATTCTACTACAGGCCGCTGTAAGACTTAAAAAACAGAGGTCCATCAAAATCGACAATCTCCTGAAAGACATTGACTCGCTAGACAAACAGAACATGACAGACCCTTCCCCTGCGAAGGCGCATAAATTAAATAACCTACGCTCCGAACTTAGACTGTTACTCTTAGAAGACCACAATAAATATGTCCATTACCTTAAACTAACACACTACTCGACAGGGAACAGAGCGGGTAAACAATTAGCCCAGCGATTGAAAGCCCAACGATCTCGAACTACTATCCCCTATCTAATCAATTCATCAGACAAAAGCAAATTACATAACCCTAAAGATATTGCCAACTCCTTCGCCCAATACTATTCTTCACTCTATAACCTTACATCTGACCCCTCCACTACGCAACCTACGGAAGCTGGCATCCAAGCTTTTTTGGAGAGCGTTTCACTCCCTAAACTCTCTGAGGAACAACTTTCCACTTTGAATGCCCCATTCTCACAGACGGAAATACAAAAAATTATTAGATCATTACCGACGGGCAAATCCCCTGGGCCTGATGGCCTTCCAAGCGAATACTACTCAAAATTTGGCGATCTCCTGGCCCCAACGTTACAAACAATATATTCACGGGCAGCTGCCACCTCCTCATTTCCCTCTGAAATGCTGGCCGCATATGTTGTCACGATACCTAAACCAGGAAAAACACCTGATACTCCAGCCAATTTCCGCCCCATTTCGCTTCTAAATACGGATGTGAAAATATATGCTAAATTGTTGGCCCAGAGACTACTTCCCATATTGCCGACGCTTATAAATCCAGACCAAGCGGGATTTACGCTGGGCCGACAAGCTTCGGATGCGACGAGGCGGGTGGTGGACGTCGTGTGCCATGCAAGGACCTGTCGGACGCCTTCTCTGCTCCTCTCTTTGGATGCGGAGAAGGCGTTCGACAGGATCCATTGGAGATATATGAGAGCTGCCCTTTGCAGATTTGGATTTGAAGGCCCTATCTTATCCGCAATTTTAGCCCTATATTCCTCCCCCTCTGCGAGGGTATATACTTCTAGCATGCTTTCACGCCCTTTTAATATAACGAACGGTACACGACAGGGTTGCCCTCTGTCCCCCTCCATTTTCAACTTACTAATAGAACCCCTAGCTCAGAAAATTAGATCCCACCCAGAAATCCAAGGTTTCACCTTCGGAGGTAAAAATCATAAAATTAATCTATTTGCTGACGATATTATCCTATTTCTCACAGCCCCATCTCTTTCATTAAAACATGCTCAGCATATATTGAATGAGTTTAGTAGTGTCTCCTACTATAAAGTTAATGATACTAAATCTCTCATTCTCCCCTTGGATATCCCGCTGCAGCTGAAGCTTTGCTTACAAAAGTCTTTTCCCTATTCCTGGAAGGAAGATAGTATAACATACCTGGGCCTGCAGATTTCAGCCGACCCCAATAGATTAGCTGATATTAACTACACCTCGCTACTCCAAAAATTAACCGTCGAAACCAAACGTATATCTAAAACAGAACTAACGTGGTCAGGACGCCTGGCCTCCTTTAAAATGCTACTGCTTCCACAAGTTCTCTATATATTCCGTACATTACCAGTTCCTATCAAACCCACCCACCTTAAATTACTTAATTCTCTCCTGAATAACTACATTTGGCAAAAGAAGAAACCTAGATGCTCTAAAAAGTTGTTAATAAAACATAGAAAAGTAGGTGGTATGGGCTTCGTGGAGTTTCAAGACTATTTCAAGGCAGTCGCTCTCACCCAACTCATTACTTGGTTTAATGACCAGATCTCTCCCCCCTGGAAAGACATCGAGCAATCCATGTCCCCGACAAGTGACCTTCTTTCTCTGCTTTGGCTTGACCGGTTAAGGCCTTTTCATATACGACATCTACCCTTGACGATTCAGACGTCTCTTTGGGCATGGAGAGATCTTGGACGTTGTGAACAAGGAGAGGGAGGAATGGTTGAGGTCCCCATAGATATTGACTTACTCTCCAAAGCAATACCTGATCTTGTCCTCCACAGTTGGAAAACCAGAGGTATCACTATTATTTCTGATTTATTATGTGGTGAACAAATCAAAAAGTTCACTGTATTGCAGACTGAATATGGTTTAGAATCCGATGAGTTGTATAAATATGGTCAGATATCACATTTTTTACGCTCATTGCCCTCATGCCGAATTTACATGCGGGATGATGTCTGGAAGTTCTATAAGGGGACACTAAAGTCGGTAAAGGGAGTTTCATTTTTCTATGGCCTTCTTCAGCACAAAAATATAATTACTAAATCCTCCCCCTATCTAAAGTGGGAGGGAGAATTGGGGAAATCATACTCCTTAAAACAATGGTACCAAGCCGTTAACTCTATATATAAATCCTCTCACTGCGCTAACCACTGGGAACTCTTCCAGAAAATATCCTTGAGGTGGTACCTCACCCCTTATAGGATGTCTAAATTCTCTAAGGGGAACTCTAACCTGTGCTGGAGGGGCTGTGGAGATGTGGGCACTCTTATACACGTCCTTTGGTCCTGTAAACATTTAACTAGCTTCTGGAACGGTGTATTTAGACTGCTAGCTTCCCTCACAGGTATAATTTCTCCCTCTGAACCGGGGCTGGCCTTGTTGAATTTGGGTATTGAGAAATACCCTCCCCAATACCGTACGGTGGTGACACATGTTCTTCTAGCAGCAAGATCGCTCATAACCCAGAAGTGGAAAACGAATGTAGCTCCCAACCTTTCTGAAGTAATCATTGTTGTGAAAACTAATTGTATTTATGAAACTGCACTATGTTACAGGTTAAGGAATGGTATGAAACGTGTTGAGGTTTGGAACATATGGAGGGCTAAATACCACTAATCTATTTCTGCTTGCTCCCTCTCCTTCTTTATCTTTCAATACCATTGATCCATCCCAAATTCCCTAACCTTCCACATCCCCCCCATTCCCCTTTCCCCCTCTTTCCCTTCTCTCATTCCCATCCTTTGTTCTTTTTCTTTTCCTTTATTGTCTCTTTTCTCCCTTTCTCAACACTACTGTGGCTTTTAGTGTTTAAATATACCTTCCTCTTATTGGAAGTGTGAAAGGAAAATATAAGTTGGTTGGAAGGGATGTAGCTATAGTGTGTAAAAGGGTGTCCTTACTTCTTAATACATATGGGAACATAAGACTGTATACATTATTATGATTTTGTGCACATGCTTGGATTTTGTATGTATTTGGTAATGATATCGCTCTGTTATTGATCCTTTCACCTTTAAGACATATGTTACTGTCTATTTCTTGTACTTTTGAAAAATTTAATAAAGACTAATTTAAAAAAAAAAAAAAAAAAGTGTTTCCCCATGCTAAACCTTTCATCCAATTTCTAAATTGCTGCATTTGTAAATGTCAGAAGTCAATATTAAGGAATAGTTGTTATAAAAATAAAACTTGTGGGTTATAATGCAGGTAAATGCAGAATAGTTGTGTGGGGCACTGATAGGCGGCACTTATGGGCACTAATAATGCAGCACTGGTGGGCACTGATGAGGCTGCACTGATGTGTGCTGATGAGACTGCGCTGATGGGCACTGACGAGGTGGAACTGATAGGTGGCACTGATAGGCAGCACTGAGAGGTGACACTGATGAGGAGGCACAGATGGGCACTGATTGGCAGTACTGGTGAACACAGATTGGCAACACTAGTGGGCACTGTTGGGACTGCACTGATAATCAGTGCCCTGATGAGAGGCTGAGCCTGGTGCTGGTCCAGGCACATGGGAGGATCCAAATCATATGGTGGCGATCCTTCCTGAGCCTGGACTGGCTCTGTGATGTTGGCTGACAGCGGGCTTCAGCCCACTGTCTGCTGAAAATAGGTCACAGGAGTGCATAATGAACTGCACTCCTGTGATCCACAGGAGAAGTACAGCCAAACAAGCTTTGGCTGTAATGCTCCTTTAAGAAACAATCTCCAACATGAACCTGATGTCTCTAGTTTATGTATTTTAACCACTTTAATAAAGGACACCTCTTCCTGGGCTATTACACTTTGGATGACAATTTCGTGGTCATGCTACATTGTACCCAGGTGAAATTTTTATCATTTTTTTTTACACAAATAATGATTTCATTTGGTGATATTTAATCACCACTGGGACTTAAATTTTTTGCAAAATAATAAAAAAAGACAAAAATTCCAAAAAAAAAAAGTTAATTTTTGAAAAAAGACAAAAGAATTTGAAAAAAAAATCAAGTCTTTCTTAGTTTTTGTTCTAAAATGTTTCAAATAAATAATCGCTCTTCAGAAATGTCGACCAACATATAACCCAAATCAGTGTATATTATTTAGTTGATAGGAAAGTCTACAAACTATGGTATAGATATCTGAAAATCGAGCACTCCTGATGTACTGACGATCTCATTTCTTGAGGCCCGAAAATGCCAGGACAGTACAGATATCCCTCCAAATTAACCCTTTTTTGGAAAGTAAACAGTCTGAGATATTTAACCACTTGCTTACTGGGCACTTAAACCCCCCTCCTGCCCAGACCAATTTTCAGCTTTCAGCGCTGATGCACTTTGAATGACAATTGCGCGGGCATACAACACTATACCCAAATGAAATTGTTATCATTTTTTTCCCACAAATAGAGCTTTCTTTTGGTGGTATTTAATTACAGCTGGGAGTTTTATTTTTTGCTAAACAAACAAAAAAAGATGCAAAAAAAAAAAAATCATGTTTAATAGTTTGTTATAAAATTTTGCAAACAGGTCATTTTTCTCCTTCATTGAAGTGCGCTGATGAGGCGGCACTGATAGGCTGCACTGGTGGGCACTAATAGGCTGCATTGGTGGGCACTGATAGGCTGCATTGGTGGGCACTGATAGGCTGCACTGGTGGGCACTGATAGGCATAGTTAAGGCGGCACTAATAGGCACAGATAAGGCGGCACGAATGGGTGGCACGGATGGGTGGCACTAAGGGGCACTGATAGGTACCACTGATAGATGGGACTGATGGGCACTGATAGGTGGCACTGATAGGTGGCTCTGATAGGTGGCACTGCTGGGCACTGATGGTCGGCACTGATGGGCACTGGTAGATGACACTGATGGGCACGGATATGTGGCACTGGGGTGCAGCACCTTTGTTGAGGCAGATTGTGGGCACTGCTGAGTGGCACTGTGGGCACTGCTGGGTGGCACTGTGGGCACTGCTGGGTGGCACTATGGGCACTGCAGGGTGGCATTGACGGGGGCACTTATTTATTTTATTATGTTCAGTGATGAGGGGGCAGGTGGGCACTGGCAGGGCTGGCCGTGATCTGGACTGATGTCCCGATCACGGCCGCCGGTGATCAGCTCTTTTTTTTCAGCGCGAGGAGGAATAATAGCCGATTACCGGATCCGTTATATCACATGATCAGCTGTCATTGGCTGACAGCTGATCACATGATAAGGGGTCGGGATCGACCCCTTGCTCTGATTGGTGATCAGGCGAGTCTCATAGACTCGCCGATCACAGAGCGTGCCGCGCGCGCCCCTCAGGGGGCACGCAGGCCGCTCGTGCATGGGACTACGTCAATAGACGTAGTCCTGGCAAAGGAGATCCGCGCTGTAGCCGTCATTCGGCTATAGAGCGGGTCTCAAGGGGTTAATAAGAGGCATGGTGAGTTTTTTTAACCACTTCAGCCCCAGAAGATTTGGCTGCTGAATTGCCGGGCCATTTTTTTGCGATTCGGCACAGATTTAACTGACAATTGCGCAGTCATGCGGCGCTGCACCCAAACGAAATGTACGTCCTTTTTTTCCCCACAAATAGAGCTTTATTTAAGTGCTATTTGATCGCTTCTGCGTTTTTTTTGTTTTTGCGCTTTGAACAAAAAAAGAGTGAAAATTTTGAAAAAAACACAATATTTTGTACTTTTTACTATAATATCCCTATTTTTTTTTTTAAAAGCTAATTTTTTTCTCAGTTTAGGCTGATGTGTATTCTTATACATATTTTTGTTAAAAAAAAAAATCCCAATATATATTGATAGGTTTGCGAAAAAGTTATAGCGTCTACAATATAGGGGATAGAATGATGGCATTTTAATTATTATTTTTGTTTTTACAAGTAATGGCGGTGATCTGTGATTTTTTAGCCTGACTGCGACATTATGGCGGACACATCGACACATTTTTGACACATTTTTGGGACCATTGGCATTTATACAGCGATCAGTGCTGTAAAAATGCACCGATTACTGTATAAATGTCGCTGGCAACGAAGGGGTTAACACTAGGGGGCGATCAAGGGGTTAACTGTGTTCCCTGGGAGGTGATTCTAACTGAAGGGGGAGGGGACTGACTGAAGGAAGTGACGGATCGTGGTTCCTAGCTAATAGGAACACACAATCTGTCCCTCCTGTCAGATCAGAACAGGGAAGTGTGTGCTTACATACACTTGCCCCTGTTCTGTGTCTCCTGCTCACGATCACTCGTGGCCGGTGGTCATCGTGACCGTCGGTCAAGAGCATCGGCATGCCTGCTGAGTAGCGGGTGAGCCTGCTATCCCTATCCCGTGAGCTGGCATATAGCTACGACGGTTCGTGGGATCATGCCAACTTGGCGAAGTATAATGACTTTGGCTGGTCGGCAAGCGGTTAAGTTGACGCTTTTTGTCAAAATGTTTTGGAAAATGAAGGTATAAAAAAACTTTTCTAAAAAGTTGTCAGTTTGTAGAAAATGTTGGTACAACCTACATCCATGTAATGTATAGGAGTGGTCATCTCCATCTAGAGCCTGACGTGCATGCTACTTAGTTCAATACTAACCTACTAGAGCGTGCCCACGGGAAACCCCCAGAAACCTGCGAGGGGGGGAGGTGGCCCATGGTTTCCACTGCCCAGGGGCCTCAATAGAGTTCAATCCGATGAGGTATCGAATAGTGTCCCCCATCAGATAGTGTCCGCCCTGTACTGCGATTGCGCAGTGCGGAGGACAAGGACATTCTGAAAGTCTCCGAAGATGAACAGCGCCTGCGCACTGAGTCCAGGTTCAAGCCCCACCATCCAAGTGGACATAGAGTTAGAATAAAAAATAGCCGAGTGAAGAGAGGCTGTGCCCGAAGCGTGGCGAGCGAAGAGAGGCCGTGCCCGAAGCGTGGTGAGCCCGCGAGGGGCCCTGTTACTATGTGCAACCGTATGTCCACTTGGATGTTGGGGCTTCAACCTGGACTCAGCGCGCAGGCGCCACTCTTCGTCTGAGACTTTCGTAGTCTCCTTCTCCTCCGTACTGCGCAATCGCTGCGCCTGCGCAATACGGAGCAGGCAGACACTATCTGATGGCCGGACACTTTTTGACAGAACACTGGCAACAGCTCTCCAGGTGCGGAGAATGAGAAACTGAAAAAAAAAAGAAAAAGCACAGAGAAGCTGAAGAGGGGAGATAGTAATTGGAGTAAGTACATGGGGGGGGGGGGGGGGGGGGATAATACACGGCCTAGCGCTGTTCAATAGGATCGTGCCTTCACCTTTGACCTATGCCCTTGCTAGTAAGAAGCTGCGTACAGCTATTATCTCTTAAAAAAGAATCCCACCATCAGAACAGAATTAGCTTTGCTTAACAAAACACATTGCTATTAATTGATCAGGTGAAGAATCTAGTTTTAATATAATTGTTACATAATCAGCATAATAGTTTTGTGGAGTGGGGCCATTAATCTTGTGAGCAAACCTTGAAAATCTATTATGTCAGCAATTTGAGGAATGAAAATGAGCTGGGGGTGGGTAATATGGAGCAGGCATTTAGTTCACACCTATGCGTTTTTTAGTGTGCGTTACCATTTGCAGAAACCCACTACAGTCCTTTTACCATTATTTCATATGGTACATATTCACATCTATGCGTTTTTCATCTGCTGCATTCTTGGAAAGGGTCAGGGACTTTTTTTCCCCGCAGCAGATTGCGTTTTGCATGTAACAGACTTCAATGGAGCCACACCAAAAACGCAAGTGTTACGTTTTTGATGTGTTTTGCTTTTTCTTTTTTTTTTTTCACTGTAACACACTGTGTATAGCTGGTTGCTAAGAAGCAGGCTGGGAAGCCGGCCACCATGTCCTTAACAACCAATGAGTCATAAGCTGTCAGCGGGGTTCCCCGCTGACAGTTGAATGTAAAAACAAGAATTGCCGGGATAAAAAAACGGGAAAAAAACATTGTGGGGTCCTCCCGCAAATCCATACCAGACCTTTTAGGTTTGGTATGTAATTCGAGGGGAACCCCATGGCAAAATTGAAAAAAAAATGGTGTGGGGTCCCCCCTCCTGGAGACCATACCAGAGCCTTATGCGAGCATGCAGCTTGGCAGTTCAGGAAAGGGAGGGGATGAGCGAGCACTCTCCAACCCCCCCCCCCCCCGAACCATGCCAAGCCACTTACCCTCAACATGTGGGGGTGCTTTGGGTCAGGAGGCTCTACCCCCCCACTCGCCCCAAAGCATCTTGTCCCTACGTTGATGGGGAAAAGGGCCTCTTCCCCACAACCCTGGGCTGTGGTTGTGGGGGTCTGTAGGTGGGGGCTTATCGGAATCTGAAGGCCCCCTTTAAAACCGTATCAACCGCATAAATGTGAACCTAGACTTAACATAAAGTGAGTTAGTAGAAGGGGTTCTTGGTGGGCCGGCAGTAAAAACAGGAAGTTGAGCAATGGTTTAACCACCCCCTGACTGCCCAGCAGCAAGTTCACATGGCCATGTTAGTACACGCTGCCCCTCACCTGCTAGTGTGAATGAGCCCCAAAATACATTCGACCTCTTAAAAAAAAAGGTTAGATTTTTTGCATTATTCTGACCAGGAACTTTCTGTGGCATGCAAACGCAATAACAGAATCCATTCTTTAACTACAGAGTTCGTCTTATATCAATCTAGAATCCTATAACATTAAAAATGATCAGCGTGGCTGCTATCAACAAAATGTTCAGGAGTGTCGATTTCAGGAAAAGTTGTTCTGCTTTGTGTAGATTTGGAACAATCAAGCAAATTATAGTCTCTCAATTCACCTTATTATATGTCTGGTGTATTGCCGTAATGCTGCCAGATGTTATATGCACATTTTCAAATAGCTAATTTCCTAAAAATACTAGTTTTTCAGAGTATTCTAGATACGTATAACCAAAATCCCTAAGCATGCACCATCGCCTTCATAGTTCGAAATCGTACAGTATATCCAAAAACAAGTACAGTACCTTTCAAAAAGCACACAGACTAGGTCATTCAAAAGTCAAGCCTACTTAGCTAGTTTAGCCACTAGGGTTGAGCTTGGTGTTCGCACCAAATTCGTGTGGCGCTCACAGCCCACAATGCACTGCGCCATAGCAGTGCTTTGCCTAGCGCATGATTGGCCAAGCATGCACTGTGACCCCGCATACTTGGCAAATCACAGTGCCGACAGCGAGGAGAGCCATAATTGGCCACAGGCAGGATGCCTGTGGCCAATTATAGCTCAGGGGGTTTAGTACACGCCCCACACTATATAAGGCCACCAGCATGGCGCCCTTGTGTAGTGTGTTCCGGCGTGCAGGGAGAGAAGGATAGGCAGGGACAGTGTGCTCTTTTCTCAGGCATCTGCAGGAGTTAAAGTGGGTGTTGTGTGCCTCCAGCACAGTATACACCTGTAGCTACCCTTTATTGCTGGTGCTCTCTAATACAGGCATCTGCAGGAGTTAAAGTAGGTGTTGTGTGCCTCCAGCACAGTATACACCTGAAGATATCCCTTATTGCTGGTGTTCTGTAATAAAGGGCATCTGCAGCAGTTAAATTGGGTGTTGTGTGCCTCCAACACAATATAGATCTGTAACTACCCTTTATTACTGGTGTTCTGTAATAAAGGCATCTGCAGGAGATAAAGTGGATGTTGTGTGCCTCCTGCACAGTATACACCTGAAGCTACCCCTTATTGCTGTTGTTGTTCTATTTCTCTAACACAGGCAGGCAGCTGCAGTAATTACAGTCGCTTTACTGTGTTATCTGCTCAGTGTGCACCTAAAGCTACCCAATTGCTGGTTTTCCCATCTCCCTGCAGGCCATTTCTATGTCTGGAAGGCCAACAAGGAGAGGCAGACAGTCACGAGCCAATAAAAGAGGGCAAATAGGCTCTGTGTCTAGAGACAACAGTGCTGTTCATGGACGCGGTGCATCGTCATCAGTACGTGGCCATGAGACACGCTTGTCCTTATTTTCGGCAGCTGGATGTGTTGAGCCGCATCATGCTGAAGACTGGGTAGAGTGGATGACCAAGCCCTCCTCATCCTCTCTCACCTAGGCTCAGGGAACTAGCATAGCAGCTGCCAACGCATCCTCTTCCCTCGTCTCAATGTCATCAGTCACTCCTTCCCTAGATCCACCATGTCCTCCTGAGGAGTCCCCCGAACTGTTTGAGCACAGTGTTGGGTACATGCTCCAGGAGGATGCCCAGCGTTTTGAAGGCTCTGATGATAATACCCAGCTAGAGGAAGGCAGTAGCGTGAGCGTAGAGAGAGGGGATGCTCAAGAAGGACAGCAATCTGGCAGTCATGTTCCACCAGCTGCAGCATACTGCCAGGTTTGCTCCAGTGATGAAGAGGGAGGGAATGATGAGGTCACTGACTCCATGGGGGTGCCTGATAGGAGAGAGGAGGAGGAGGAGGCACATCTCCAATGAGGCAGGATGCCCTCCGGGGGCAAGCTTAGGGGCAGCACACCGACTGAATCACACCGCAGAGCTCTGCCTGTGCAGGGCGCTGCCTCTGCGCGTTATTCCAAATGTTCTTTGGTGTAGGCCTTTTTCAGACGAGTGCATCAGTTCGCACCGCTGCTATTTGTAACATATGTCTCACGCGTATCTCGCGTGGCCAAAACATCAGCTGCTTGGGCACCCCATGCTTGACCAGACATATGTTGACCTGCCATGCAGCTCATTGGCAAGCGTACCTTAAAGACCCACACCAAAGAACAAAGCGGACCTCTCCTTGCTCCTCATCAGCTGGGATCTCCAACCCCACTAGACCTTCAGTCCTCTCTGAAACCGGCACTGAGAGGAATGAAGGTGTAGAATTAGGTGTGTCACAGCCAAGTACTTTCAGGCACTCTGCTAGAAGTACACCAACGTCCGATTGTAGCAGGCAAATTTCCCTGCCCCAGCTGCTGGACCGTCAAAAGAAGTTCACTCCCAGCCATCCACATGCCCAGCAGTTGATTTTTATTATATCTTTTCATGTGACAACACTGAATAAGTGACACTTTGCTACAATGTAAAGAAGTGAGTGTACAGCTTGTATAACAGTGTAAATTTGCCGTCCCCTGAAAATAACTCAACACGCAGCTATTAATGTGTAAACTGCTGGCAACAAAAGTGAGTACACCCCTGAGTGAAAATGTCCAAATTGGGCCCATTTTCCCTCCCTGGTGTGATGTGATTCGTTAGTGTTACAAGGTCTCAGGTGTGAATGGGGAGCAGGTGGGTTAAATTTGGTTTCATCACTCTCACTCTCTCATATTGGTCACTGAAAGTTCAACATGGCACCTCATGGCAAATAACTCTGAAAGAATCTGATAAAAAGAATTGTTGCTCTACATAAAGATGGCCTAGGCTTTAAGAAGTTTGCCAAGACCCTGAAACTGAGTTGTAGCACAGTGGCCAAGACCATACAGCGGTTTATCAGGACAGGTTCCACACAGATCAGGGCTTGCCATGGTCGACCAAAGAAGTTGAGTGCACGTGCTCAGTGTCATAGCCAGAGTTTGTCTTTGGGAAATAGACGTATGGGTGCTGGCAGCATTGCTGCAGAAGTTGAAGGGGTGGGGGGTCAGTCTATACAAGTGTGTCTTGCCTACAGTCAAATATGGTGGTGGGAGTGTCATGGTCTGGGGCTGCATGAGTGCTGCCGGCACTGGGGAGCTACAGTTCATTGAGGGAACCATGGATGCCAACATGTACTGTGACATACTGAAGCAGAACATGATACCCTCCCTTCGGAGACTGGGCCGCAGGGCAATATTCCAACATAATAACAACCCCAAACGCACCTCCAAGACGACCACTGCCTTGCTAAAGAATCTGAGAGTAAAGGTGATGGACTGGCCAAGCATGTCTCCAGACCTAAACCCTATTGAGCATCTGTGGGGCATCCTCAAACGGAAGGTGTAGGAGTGCCAGGTCTCTAACACCCACCAGCTCCGTGATGTCGTCATGGAGGAGGGGAAGAGGACTCCAGTGGCAACCTGTGAAGCTCTGGTGAACTCCATGCCCAAGAGGGTTAAGGCAGTGCTGGAAAATAATGGTGACCACACAAAATATTGACACTTTGGGCCCAATTTGAACATTTTCACTTAGGGGTGTACTCACTTTTGTTGCCAGTGGTTTAGACATTAATGGCTGTGTGTTGAGTTATTTTGAGGGGACAGCAAATTTACACTGTTATACAAGCTGTACAATCACTACTTTACATTGTAGCAAAGTGTCATTTCTTCAGGGTTGTCACATTGAAAATATATAATAAAACATTTACAAAAATGTGAGGGGTGTACTGACGTTTGTGAGGTACTGTATATATTAGTACTGTAGTATTGGTGTTTTTTTAGCCTAATATTATTATAATAACACCCTGAGCCCTTGACTTAAAAGACTTGTGTAGCATCTAAAATCATTGTTCAGGAAAAAGAAAATACAACATGGCAAAAAAAAAAACATATTGTCACAAACCTGACTTAACTACCATATCTTCCCATATCCTCCGTAAAACCATAAAATCAATCCTATCTGCATTTTTGGGGATGGGAAGTTAATCTGCGGCACAATGATCTGTTTTGCATTAGTAATTTCCATGATAATTCCATTGTCTTGTGTTCTTTAAATGGTCCCATTAATCCATTCTATTGGGTGATTCCTGCGTTTGCGATGACGGAAAAATTATTTCCAGGTGACTTCTCAGCACTAGCCAGAAAGGCCTCTCAACCGGATAGGCTGTTACTCCTCCAAGGCCTTAAAAGCTTCCAATGACACCAATCCCGAGGATGTATTAAACGCAAGTTTTTTTTTTTTTTTTATGAATGCAAACTGCTGTTTTATTGTATGCACTTATGCCAGCTTCTCTGGTTTCATGCCCCGGTGCGCTAAACTTTATTTTTGGTGTAGAAATGTATCTAAAATAAAATCGGATCTGGGAGGAAAAAAGCACAAGAAAGGACATAAATAAATTATGTGTTATTGAACAAACACCACGCCACCGTTGAACAGTCACTCAATGAAGAGGGCAGGAAGAAGCAATGGACCATGGTAATGTCTAATCTTACTACTCAATGGGCTGTGTGCCGCACAAAGCTTCCCAATGCAGGAAGTGTCAAAGAGATAAATAGCAGAGTGTCCTCTTCAAAAATATGATTAATACCCTCCTCGGTCCACTGCTGAAGATGTAGTGGTTACAGCTGGCTTGGACAGCAGTTGCATTGAGAGGAAAATCCAGGACGATCTCAGCAGAGCAGAGAGGGCAAAGAGGAGGACAAGTGAGCAACTGAAAGGGAGACTAGAACTAGGCCACCGGTGGCCAAAAGGGACCCATTCAGCTGCTTTTTAAGCAATGTTTAGAGAACTTTCAAGCATGGGAAGCAGGGCCACAAGTGCACGGTTCTTTTCGGTGGAAACAAAAGAAAAGTCTTCACAGTTCATTGTGCGTTAGAGTCTTTTAATACCCCCCAAGAGAAGACTTTGACGCTCCAAATATCTTTGTTTACAGTACTCCGTGTGGATCCTACCTTCCTTCTAACATATTCTGTTTTTGATGATACGTTCATTAATTTAGCTTAGTTACACACACTTTTTTTTATTTCTTATAATTCTTTATCATGATCCGATATTGCATGTCAACATAAAGTACAAGTCACATGCAACCATGTCATCAGTACATATGAAATATGATCAGGGGCGGACTGACCATTTGGCCACTCGGGCACTGTCCGAGGTCCCCGGGCCACTAGAGGGCCCCATCAGGGTTGGCAGCCTCAGTAAAACCAGGGACAGTATGTAAAAATCTGTGTTTTTTTTTTTTACATCTGTCTCTGAAATGCCCCTTACCGACATCCTTTTGGTCTAAAAATCCTGAGATTATAGCTGCCCCACCTCTCCAGTACCTTCTCAGCCAATAGAAACATGTCTGTGTATACTGTGTGTACATGTATGTGTATACTGTGTGATTGTATACTGTGTGTGTGTGTGTGTATACTGTGTGACCCCCATAATATCCGATTGCCTGGGGGCCCCATAATCTCCTATTGCCCAGGGGCCCCATGAGTTGTCAGTCTGCCCCTGAACATGATGCAAGGATCACATAGGCATGTGGGCAGGGCTTAGGCACCCTACTGGGGACGAGTGAAATTGCACTCACTAATGCCTAGAACCAAGTCAACGAGCTGTAGTCACGTGACAGGCAATATTAAAGTGGTAGTAAACCACGGCAGCCAAAAAAAAAACTATCTAGGGTCCCTAACTCACGTTCATACATACACATACTAGGGCCAATTTAGACAGGAGCCAATTACATACCAGCATGGTTTTGGAGTGTGGGAGTGTGACAGATCCAACCAGGACAGGGGCTTCTGGAGGGGACTAGGAGCTAGCCTTCTACCCACTGATTATGGCCCATGGCGGAGACTGGGGATTTTGTCTGCTTCTCCTGGTCAGAGCATGGAAAAGTGCTCAATAGCAAATTATGAAATACTTACCTTAAAATGAAGTCCTCTAGCAGCATGCTGTTACCACTGAGCGGGCTGGCATCTTTCCCAGGTCTTTCTTCTGAGTTTGCGGGCTCCAGCGATGTGATTGGCCGGAGCCGCAATGACGTCACTTCTGCACATGTGCGTAGAAGCCCTCGGTTCCCGGCACAAAGCACTGATGGTCTGCCACGGACTCGATGGACGTTTAGAGCGCATGCGCCGGTGATGTCACCGGCTGCATGAAGGGCAAATATCTCCCAAACAGTGCACAGGAGATATTCATTTTACCTACAGGTAAGCCTTATCCATGCAGGACGCAGGGGCCATCTCCCCTAATCCATGCGCCCAGTCCCTAATCTTAATACAGGGCCCCAGATGCATGGATTTCAATGTTTTTTTTTTCTAAGCACATGATTAGAGCCTGGGGCTCTAATTGGCTTCAAAAAAGGGTGGGCTGCAGGCACAGAGCACTGTGCCCTGAGCCCACCCAGTTGTGTGACAATAGCAAATGAATCACTTCCCGACCAGCCGTCACAGCTACAGGGTAGCTCTATTGCGCAAATCGCTCTACCGGTACAGCGCTTCTTATAATAGATACAGCGGCCACCCGGGATCGCTCCACAGAGAGGCAGAACGGGGATCTGCCAGTGTAAACAAAGCAGATCCCCGTTCTGTCCGTGGAGTACAGTGTGATCATCTGTTCCTAGTGATCAGAAACAGCGAACTCTCTGTACTCCCAGTCAGTCCCCTCCCCCCACAAATAGAAACACCTCCCAAGGACACACTTTACCCCTTGATCACCCCCTAGTGTCAACCTCTTCCCTGCCGAGGGCACAAGAAAACATCAAGACATTGGGGTTTATTTACTAAAGGCAAATCCACTTTGCACTACAAGTGCACTTGGAAGTGCAGTCGCTGTAGATCTGAGGGGAAGATCTGAAATGAGGGGAAGCTCTGCTGATTTTATAATCCAATCATGAACAAGCAAAAATGCTGTTTTTTATTTTGCTTGCATGTTCCCCTCAGATCTACAGCGACTTTACTTCCAAGTGCACTTGTAGTGCAAAGTGGATTTGCCTTTAGTAAATAAACCCCATTGCAACATTTGGCACCTGGTTGGTTCAACTAACATTTGGAAATTAGCACAGCCAGGGGAAACATGTGCTTCCACAGAAAAATATGTTCCCCTTGTAAACACCTGCCTACAGGAATGTTCAATAAAGACCATTTTTGGTTAAGTCACCAAACACAGGGTATAGGGGTCCAATTTAACACACCATCTATAGACATAATGTATGTACTAAGGAAGGTTGATATGAGCAAAAGATCTGACATTTTAACATAGTAACAATAACTTCCATATATGTATATGTGGTCACAACAAAAGTTGCAATCTGGGAAGCCATCTGTTTTGAAATCATCAGAATGATGTAGAATAGGGGATAGGGAAAGGGCCAAGAGAAGAACAAAGAGAAAATGGAAAAGGGGTGAGGGGGGGAGAAGAGGGTGGGAATCCACAGTGGGTCCGGGTAGGGACCCCCATTCAAGTTCAGAAGAAGGTGTAGATCAGAGGGCAAGCCGCAGGGCAGAAAAATGCTATCGGCCTTCGACACAAGGGAAAGAGGTCATTATTGTTTGATAAGAGGTAGAACGTGAGATTTCAAGCCAATGGAGACAGGTGTTTGGGTATTTCTCTTACATAGTTAATCTGGTTGAAAACAGGCATAAGTCCATCCAGTTCAACGGGCAAAGTCCAGTTCAACCAACAATTTTAGGCATCAAAAATTGAGATTGGTATAGTTAATAAGGAGAGGATATTTCACATATAGTGAGCTAGTAGAGGGTTTTATGGACGTCTTGCCAGCTCTCTTCAGGCCAAATTTACATGGACAGATAGGAGGCAGTAAAAATATGCAATTGACCACCACCCCCTGACCACCTAGCCACAAATTAACATGGCCAAAGCCATGTTAGTACACATTGCTATGGCGGAGAAATGTATACCACAGTATACCTTTAGTATACAGTACATACCAGGGCTAGACTGGGACAGAAATTTGGCCCTGGACTTCATCCAGACCGGCCCACTTTCCTTTTTGAGTGTCCCATCAGCACCCCCTTACATCAGAGTCCCATCAGCACCCCCTTACATCAGAGTGCCATCAGCACCCCCTTACATCAGAGTCCCATCAGCAGCCCCCTTATATCAGAGTGCCCCATCAGCACCCCCTTACATCAGAGAGTCCCATTAGCACCCCTTTACATCAGAGTGTCCCATCAGCACCCCCCTTACATCAGAATGTCCCATAAGCAGCCCCCTTACATCAGAGTGGCCCACTGAGCCATCGGCCCACCGGGGCCCGATGGCCAGTACATGCCTGTATATATATATATATATATATATATATACAGGGCTGGACTGGGACAGAAATTTGGCCCTGGACTTCATCCAGACCGGCCCACTTACATTTTGAGTGTCCCATCAGCACCCCCTTACATCAGAGTCCCATCAGCACCCCCTTACATCAGAGTCCCATCAGCAGCCCCCTTATATCAGAGTGTCCCCTCACCAGCCCCCTTATATCAGAGTGTCCCATCAGCACCCCCTTACATCAGAGTGTCCCATTAGCACCCCTTTACATCAGAGTGTCCCATAACCAGCCCCCTTACATCAGAGTATCCCATGAGCAGCCCCCTTATATCAGAGTGTCCCATCACCAGCCCCCTTACATCAGAGTGTCCCATGAGCAGCCCCCTTATATCAGAGTGTCCCATCAGCACCCCCTTACATCAGAGTGTCCCATCAGCACCCCCTTACATCAGAGTGTCCCATCAGCACCCCCCTTACATCAGAATGTCCCATCAGCAGCCCCTTTACATCAGAGTGGCCCACTGAGCCATCGGCCCCCCGGGAAACTCCAGGTAGTCCCGATGGCCAGTACATGCCTGGTACATACCAGTCTACTATCAGTAGTACATTTTATAGTGTTTGTCCAGAATTTTAATGATTGCAATGAAAAAGCATTATGGCACACAGGTTACAAGTCGGAGGATGGTCTGGTATGTAGTATGACCACAGCCACACTGGCTCACTGGGTGAGAATGATCCTCAGAATGCTCTTTCTGCACCAGGCAATGTCCCCTGTATTAACCCTAATCACCAGGATCCTTTCCTTGCGATAAGCGATGTCCATAACCAGTGTTTTTCTTTTGCTAACCTGCCACTTGCTCTAAGTGCACGTGAATGATGTGGGATCCCCTATTTAAAGGCTCCCTTGTCAAGATAGCCATTGGACCTCTTGCAGGAATTCGGATTTAAATCAGACAAGTACCTTCCCAGAGAAGACTGATGGAGTTTATAAAGGGACCATTTCTCTTATCAGACACCTCTTCCCCTGTATCATTGGCACAACGCCACCTAGAGGTGGGAAGAATGCCTGCACCTGCCTACAAGCATATCAACATTTTTTCATCGATTTTTAATAGACTTGCATAAGATCCAGAGTCAGAGAGGCTGAAAAATCGAACAAGACCAACACGCTGGATGTTAATAAAGTTGCCGTTACAAATGGTATTTGGAAAATAGTTAAGTTTTGGTTAATAAAGTAAGGCTGCTATGGCCATTTAAACTCCAAACTCATGTGTGGTCTTATCATTTAGGGTAAGATTGTGGGGAATGGTTAAGGTATGTTGTTAAAAGATTATGGGATAAGTTGGTGACATCTTAACTACACTGGTCATGCTTTGCAAAAAGAAATCATCCTCAATGTTGGGTGTCTTGTGCGTATCAATACGGCTGCATTGTATAAAACGATTACCTTTAGTTTTCACAATTTAGAATGGGGTGAGTCAAATTGTGTAGAATTTTAAAGTATGCTGTGACTAAAAAAAAAACGATGACCTCATAGGTTGTCCCGCCGGTCTGGTATTACATTCAGATAGCAGCACGGCATGACATTTTAAAGGGCTTTCAAATTAAATTAGTTGACTCAATGATGGCAAGAATGAAATGTTCTCATGAATGTTTTTTCTACGAACGTTTGAGTGAAAAACAAATTGTGTAGTCTCCAGTTTTGAGTGGATTGATACTGTAATGCATGTACTGTTTTGGTCAATAAGAGAGTAGATTTAAAGTGTAATGCCGCATACACACGAGCGGAATTTCTGTCCGAAAAATCTTGGATGGTTTTTCTGACGGAAATCTGCTCAAGATCGGCTTGCATACACACGGTCACACAAAAGTTCACTGAACTTTCAACCGCCAAGAGCGCGGTGACGTACAACACTACGACGAGCCGAGAAAATTAAGTTCAATGCTTCCGAGCATGCGTCAAATTGTTTCCGAGCATGGGTAGGAATTTTGTGCATCGGAATTGGTACAGACGATCGGAATTTCCTATCAGAACTTTTTCCGACCGAAAAGTTGAGAACATGCTGTCATTTTCTGTAAAATGCAATGCAATATGGCAACCCACAGATGGTGTACAGATCGTCTCCTGAAAATGTAATTTCCTGCTTACTGATTTTCCCAGAAGTCTTCACCAAGATCCAAATCGGATTTTTGGCATCCCCTGCGATAAAAATTAAATTTTTAATGAGGTTCTCTCAAGAGGAAATCACTTCTCAGGCTTCATGTACACTACAGCTCCTAACTTCAACTCCATAAAAGCCTTTGTGTCTATGTACCCATAGGCTTTTAGCATTGTTTAGGAGCTGCTGGGGTTAAGGGAGGTTCAACGGTTTTGACTGGCCGCGGGAAGCCACAAAATGTGGCAAAATTGTGGCGTGATCTTATTGCGATTTTGCCACATTTTGAATTTTCCCACGCCAGCAGTACATTGCAGCCAGGTGTACATGAGGCCCAAAGGGATGCAGACCCTGCCACTTTCCTCATTAGAACCCCTGGGAACCTTTGCTTTCTTCCATAATGTACAGGTAGATCTCAACCTCTGAAAGGTTGCCTACCACTGCTCAGTGCGCAAATCGCATAGCCCAAAATTCATAGTTCATCTCAGTGTCAGCAGAGGTCTCTAGTACATTTAGCTTTCCCAGTTAGTAATTTACCCAGGTCAATTTGTAGTTTTCCTCACTTGGTTTCTTCTGTAGGTTGAGGGTTGCTGTTGTTCTCTGGTGCTGTCACTGGGTGTCACTGGCACTCAGGACAATAGTTATGGAGGTGATGAAAACCTTGCGCTTTGATCAGTTATGTCTCCTCTGGCAACCACTAGGAGGTTCATGGCCAGTGGTGCATGTTGGGAGAGGATATAAAAGCTTTGGAAGTGGCCTGTGAGCTCTCTTTCCTCCGGGGATGTGGCCTAGGGAAGTATGTGTGCAGTGGCTTGGGTTGAGTAGGCCAGAGTCTGGTTGAGGCCTAGCTAAGAATCCCCAAGCTGTCCTGCCTGGCTGAGGAGAGTACAGCACCCAATGTGGTAGATACAGAGAACTGAAGTCCTGCTGGAGGGAGTTTGGTGTTCACCCTCCGAAAATCCTGGCACTCCCTCGGAAGGAGGAGAAGTCTGGTGGAATCTGTAGCCTTGATGTTGAAGGAGACCTATTGTCATGGTCAGGGGTTAGGCTTTGAGACCTGTAGCTATAGCTGTAATGAGGCTCCCACTGACCACCTGGTTGCCAGAGAACCATTGTAACAAACGTTTGTTACCGTATGCCAGCCGTGAATCTTCGTTCCTCCAATATGTACGTGCGTATGTCACGTCGTAGGCAAGAACTAACGAGTCCCAGACCAAGCATGCGCACTGGTGCACCACACGAACAGGTGTGCGTGTGCACGCGCACACGCCAACGAATCATGGCACACTGCGCCCTATTTAAGGGAAGAGCTTACTCTGTGTCAGTGCTGGATTGTATTCAGCTCGTTCCTGTGTATCCATTGCTGTCTTGCCTTGATTGATCCTGATCCTGAACACCAGACTTCATTTGACCACTCTCTCGGATTATCCCTGCATCCTTGTCTGTCTCTGCTACCTGCATCGACCCTGGCTTAGACTCCTGACCACGGTTCTGTCTCCCGATCTTGTACTTCATGGCCGCCTGTTGCCAACTCCTGCCTGCTCCTGACTCTGCAAGTGACCTTGTTATACTTTTCCTGGACTAGTCCGGTGATCAGTGTCTCACCTCCTCCACAAAGGCTCCACTGTTCCTGATCTTCAGCCACCTGTCTGCAGGCACCTGCACCCTTCCGCTGCCCTAGCAGTTCCTGTCCCAACCTCCAGGGGTGCTAGGACCGGGACCGTGCAAGAGGCTGCCCTCGTCCTTTTCGAACTCTGTTGTAAGTTACGTGACACTGGTATACACCCAAGGTGCAGGGTTTAATCACTAACCGGTGCTCACCAGAGCTCCTGATGGTGGAGATGGGTTTTGCAGCATGTTAGTAACAGGTTGTGGTCCTCAGGATCACCCCACCAGGAGATGATTGAGCAGGGGTCCAGTAGCAGATATAGCAGGTATGGATCAAGCAGAAGCGTAGTCAGTAACAAGGCAAAGGTCAGTAACAAGTGGTTACAGGTTGGGATCAAGGAGAAATGTAGTCGAGGAACAAGCCAAAGGTCAGTAGCAAGTGGTAGTGGAGATAAAGAAAGCTACAGTTGCACAAAGGAGTGAGATATTGGTTGGAGAGAGCAAAATAATCTGGCAAACAGGAAATGCGGGGACATAGCTTAAATAGGAACTTAATAGGAGAAGCAAGGAGTTCAAGGATCACGAGAAATAAGATACAAGACAAGATTCTCCAAAGGTTCAGACAGCATGCTGTCCAGCATCTCCGGTGTACTGCCCAATGTAGCAGAGGACCTGTGTTCAGATCCCGGCCCTGAAACCTATAATCTCATCCTCTCTCCCTGTAATTAGGTGCATTAAAACTAGAAAAAGACTAAAGTGACTGGCCCCCATCATTGTCATGGCTATCTCTACTGTGGCTATGGATCCGCCGTGGGGTAATGTCAGCCCTCTCTCTATGCTGGAGGCAGGTTCTCTTCTACCATGGCCAGGAGGAGTGCTACATCAGGAACAAGCAAGAGAGGGTAGCTGCATTCCTACATACAGTGGGATCATATAGCATGAATGTAGCCACCCATATAACAGGACATCAGATCACAGCAGCAAGAAAAATTATTTTGGAGATTTGGGGGAGAATGAGAGCAATAGAAGAGACTTTGATGAGTTAGAATATGTAGCCCAGGCCCCAGACTGGGCTGGCTGTATTATTATGGGTTCCATTCCCTGTAGGGCACATGGCAATCAGGCACAAAGTAGTCCACAGTCCCTCAACTCAGGAAACAGTCAATGCTGGCCTTTGTGCAGTTTATTTGTTGGTTTAACTTGGGTAGAGTGCGGGTGAGCCTTGGGATACTCCAAACTAGCAGAAATACAATGGAGGGCATCTCTAACTGTTCTGTCTCTTCAGGTACAAGCACCTTCTTGTATCAAGCATTTGGTGAACTATAACTCAGAGGACCCTTTTGCCAAGGTATAGCCTGAATGAACAAACTGGAGAGAGCTCTTCCAAAGTTGACAAAGACAGTCCCTAGGATCTTTAATGGATGAATTCACTGTGCCCTGGCTACTTTAATGCTCCCTTGTAGTACCAGCCAGCCTCTGTATAGATTGCCTCCAGGTCGAGTCCTCTGTAGACTTCCTGCATTTCTTTTGGGGACTCTAGACGTGGGTTCCCTAGCTCTAGCTCGGGCAGGGACCCGGATGGTTTCTTCTAAGCTGTAGCAATCAGCCAATAGGGCCTCAGCCCTTAGGCTGGGTCTTCTCTCATAGGAATAAGGACCCTGCTGTTCCAGGCCCCAAACTATTTATGCACACCTCAGCCTCATGCTGGCCACTCTCTCAATTGGCTGAGGCTGCATGAATTTTCAGCCTCTCCCACCTACTATACTCCAGAACTTACTGAATTACACAGGGATGTAGTTGAACCTGCACCAGCAGAACTTCCGGGAGCCAAAAACAAAATTTTCCTGAACTATAGCAATCTAGCTAAGAAGGTCCTACAAATACATACTTTCAGGGCCATCTTTAATATTGTTTGGACAAAAATTTTCTTGCCCCCCCCCCCCCCCCCCCTGCAATTTCACTCTCTGCCTGCTCTGAGACATCCAATAAATAGCAGCTAGACTTAAAATCAGTTACCGTATCAGATCATGCAGCAATTGCAATTGGTTTCCAGCAGTTACAGCTATCATTACTGTTTACTAACTGGTTGCTAGAGGTTACAGCACACATTACGGCTCACTGATTAGTTGCTAGAGGTTACATCAAATGATTTCTGCTTGTTAATTGGTTGCTAGAGATTACTGTACAGCAATGCTGCTCACTGATTGGTTGATAGAGGTTACAGCACATCATCTCCTCACTGCAGGGGAGCATGATATGAATGCCACCTTTATTTACATATGATTGCCGCCAGGCGCAGCTATTTACTTAGTAATGCTGCCGCTATTTACATATGTAGGTTATTTACATGTAAACACAGGGTCTGCAGGTAAGTCATCTGTACACAACAGTAGGGCAGAGCTGGGCAGCATTAGTAGCAGCACTTCACACTGAGATATTGGGACACATCACAGGGCTAAAACTTCAAGGGACAAGGGAATTTTAACTGGGATAGTTGGCAAGTATGAGGCAGCTGCTTTGGGCCCCACAACAATGACAGAGCCCAGGGCAACTTCCCCTTTTGCCCTGCCTTAAAGACAGCTCTGCATACTTGAATATATTTTTTCTTTATTTTTAAACCAGAGTTTGGTGTCACTTTAACACTGATCATATCTGCATAAAAATTTCTTTGCAGGGATACCCAATGCATGTATATATGGTAAATAAATGGCAACAAATGTGACCATCCACAGCACACTCGGGAGTCGGGCAGATCTTCTGTGGATTAGTCACAATACATACGGGCTGTCATCATAAACTAAATACCAGCTTTTGGACACTTTTAGGAATTAAGCTTTGTTGTGCTATGCAACGAACAAATGTGTCAGGAGGTGGGTGAGTTATTCATGGTTCAGGACACTATTCCCATTTTCAAAACGAACATTACTTAAACCCTAATGAAATGATGGATAATCTGGAAGTATGTGCCTTAAGAAGATATTAATCATTTGCCGTTGTATTGTTAATCATGCATTCCTTCATCTCCAGATGCGTGGTATCACCTTCCAGTTACACAGAGGGCACCGAAACCACAATACACAACCCAGCCAACAGCTCTGCGAACATCCCACACCCTCTGGCCTGAGAAACAAAGGAGTATAAATGGTAACATGAAATGCAGAACACAAGCTCCATATATTGACTAGGATAGTATCTGTTAAATAATTACTCATTAAAAAGACGTATATAGTATCAAAATTATGTGCGTTAAATAATATCTTATTGAAGAGATGGATGTAGTGTAAGATTATATGCAATGGACAGACCAAGATACTTTGCTTGAGTTTGAGTGTTGGGTCTTTAGGATGTCCAAGCTTCTGTCTCCATGTATTGTTGACCTTGAAGGATCTTGGGATGCAACATTTGTTAACGGGCTTCATTTTGAGCCGGCCGGGGTTTTTTTTTTTTACCTGCAAGTTTTACTTTCTATTGATGTAAGTGGACCATCTTTTTTACGTAAAATAAACCTTAAGATTTAACACTATGGTGGCTTTATCTTTTCTTGGAACCCCTCTGTGATCGAGTCCATTGGGTGGTGGAGGCTTAATAGCGTGATCTCCCTGGATGATCGAAGGACCAGGCTGGGAATATAACCACAAGTATCTTAGACCTCCCGTAATAGGAGGTCTTAGGAGCTGGTAAACTGGCATTTTATGAGGTGGAGGTGTTTCTTACTGCCCGATTACGGGATCCTTCGGATAGGTTGTCACTATATGGACTGTCTTGCTTTTTGTGCATATAGACTTTCTTCATCAATATTTCACATTTTTATATTTATTTTTATCTTTAGCACAGTTTATTTTTGATTTATTAAGGTAAAAAGCCTTCAGTGTGCAGCAGCCATCCTTGGCACCCCTAATACTTTCCTGAGCTCCCTCCGATCCAGGGATGTTGCACAAGCGACGCGGCTGTCCGGCATTCTCCCTCCTCATTGGCAGAAACAGCAGCGAAGCGCCATTGGCTCCTGCTGCTGTCAAGCAAAGTCAGTGAGCCAATGATGAGAGAGCAGGGGGAGGGCCATGGCTCCGTGTCTGAATGGATACATGGAGCTGCGGCTTGACTTGGGTGCCCCCATAGCAAGCTGCTTGCTGTGGGGGCACCCGGCAGGAGGGAGGGGCCAGGAGTGCCGAAGAGGGACCCAAGAAGAGGAGGATCGGGGCTGCTCTGTGCAAAACCATTACATGGAGCAGGTAAGTGTAACATGTTTGTTATTTTGAAACAAAAAAAAGGAATCTTTAGTATTACTTTAAATTACATTTGCCTGGGCTCCATAATGTCAACAGAGGGGCCAGGAGGTCGGGGCAGAGGAGGGACTTTTTTTCCCCATTTTTTAGGGACTAGGTGGATAAAATCTGTGCCGCCAATAATAGTGATAATGCACTAGGCTGGTGCACCCTCTCTTGTCCTTGATCTAAGGATCTCCCCTATCTGAACTGGACAGCAAGGCCTATACATTGCAGAGTTCCTCAAGCTCGGTTTCATCCTGTATCTGATCAGATTGGAAGAGGAGCATTATTTAGACGCTTGCTGACTAGCCGCCGTCATTATACTGCAGCAGGTCGGTACGATCCTGCGAGCCGTCGTAGCTATACGTCGGCTCCTTTAAGCGGGATAGTAGGTGTGCACACGCCCGCTGCACTGCGGGGGAGCCGATGCTAGTGGCCGATGGTCGCAATTACCACTTGCCACTAGCGATCGCGAGCACGAGAGGCAGAACAGGGACGTATGTGTGTAAACACACAAATCCCTGGCCTGTTCTGTGAGGAGGGACAGATCGTGAGTTCCTAATAGCTAGGAACCATGATCTGTCATTTCCTCTAGATCAGTCCCCTCCCCCTACAGTTTTCCGCCACACATAGCGTTTTGTTTTTAGATCAAAAAGTTCAATTTTGGTTTCATGTGACCAGAGCACCTTCTTCCACATGTTTGCTGTGTCCCCCACATGACTTCTCACAAACTGCAAACAGGACATATTATAGCTTTCTTCCAACAATAACTTTCTTCTTGCCACTCTTCCATAAAGGCCAGATTTGTGGAGAACACGACTAATAGTTGTGAATGAATGAAATGAATGAAATACTTGTATAGTGCACAATGCGAACTGAATCGCCTCTAGGCGCTGTGGCGAGCTTTGATCATCTGCTAAAAGAGGAAGGTCTTGAGTTTTTTCCTAAAAGCCAGGTGATTTTCTTCCAGGCGGATGTTGATTGGTAGAGCATTCCATAGCCGAGGCCCTTGGACAGCGAAATCTCCGATCCCCCTTGGATTTATACCGGACTTTGGGCACGAGGAGGAGGTTTTTGTTGGCTGATCGAAGACTGCGGTTTGGTGTGTAATGATGATTTATTTTCTCCATTAGGTATTGCGGAGCTTCTCTATGCACGCATTTGTGGGTGAGGCAAAGGGTCTTGAACGTGATCCGATTTTTTACGGTTAGCCAATGTAGGCTCCTCAGCGAAGGAGAGATGGATTCCCAGGGTTTTTTCCCTGTTATCAGCCTTGCCGCCGTGTTTTGGATCAGTTGTAATCACGCAAGTTGACAGATTCGCAAGTGGACAGATTCTCCCACCTGAGCTGTGGATCTCTGCAGCTCCTCCAGAGTTACCATGGTCCTCTTGGCTGCTTCTCTGATTAATGCTCTCCTTGCCCGGCCGGTCAGTTTAGGTGGACGGCCATGTCTTGGTAGGTTTGCAGTTGTGTTGTACTCTTTCCATTTTCAGATGATGGATTGAACAGTGCTCTGTGAGATGTTCAAAGCTTGGGATATTTTTTTATAACCTAACCCTGCTTTATAATTCTCCACACCTTTATCCCTGACCTGTCTGGTGTGTTCCTTACATAGTTACATAGTTAGTGAGGTTGAATAAGGACACCAGTCCATCCAGTTCAACCTGAGTGTCTACAATTGTCCCTATCCCTGTACATTGCACACTCACATCTGTCCCTACCTTCAAGGAGCCCACAATCCAAGGTCCGCATTCATATACTAGGGCCAATTTTGGACAGAAGCCAATTAACCTACCTGCATGTCTTTGGAGTGTGGGAGGAAGCCAGAGTACCCGGAGGAAACCCACACAGGCACAGGGAGAACATGCAAACTCCAGGCAGGTAGTGTCGAGGTTGCGATTCGAACCAGCAACCTTTTTTACTGCTAAGCGAGAGTGATAACCACTACACCACTGTTCCTTGACCTTCATGATGCTGTTTGTTCACGGAGCTTCTTTAACAAACCTCCGAGGGCTTCACAGAACAGCTGTATTTATACTGAGATTAAATTACACACAGGTGGACTCTGTTTACTAATTAGGTGACTTCTGAAGGCAATTGGTTCCACTAAATTTTATATTTCAATATTTCTTTATTGAATTTCAGAGTTTAAAACAAGATATACAATTCATAACAGCTTATCAGAGGTTCCGACTAGAGAAGCATATATAGATCCTACAGATCAGAGTAACGTAACGCATAGCTAGTCTAATATGCAAACTAGGTGAAATAATATTGGGTACAAATATTAGAACAATAGAGTAGATATGTAATATCTCTAGTCGTTGGGAAGGGGGGAAGGGGATAGATGGGATAGCCCCAGTTAGGAACACAATGAATACATCAGGAGGGAATGGTTAGATATGAGAGTACATTAGTCGGACAATACTATTGATAAGGAATATCAAGTAGGAACTAAGATTAGGTAGTTACCGTACATTTCGGGTGTGAAAGCCAAATACGCCAGTCAGAAAGAAACTTTTTCATACTTAATTGTTTTCGAGCTACTATCCTTTCCATCTCACATTGAAAGTTTAAGTCTGCAAGTGTGTGTAGGAGAGAAGGAGAAGAAGAGGTTTTCCAAAGTTTAGTTATGTTCAGTTTCGCTGCAAGAAGTAGATGTATGATCACAACTCTTGTATGCGTTGGAAATTTGTCGATACTTAAGTGTAAAAGAGCCAATGAAGGGTCGGGAGGTGTAGGGATTTGTGACAGGTTTGATATCAAGGCAAAAATTTGTTTCCAGAAGGAACTCAAAGATTTGCAAAACCATAGGGTGTGCGCTATGGTACCGGTACTTCCACATGATCTCCAACAAGTAGGAGGATGGTCTGGGAAGAATTTAGAGAGACGATAAGGCGTGAGATACCATCGATGGAGTGTTTTTTGGTAAGATTCCCAATGATTAGAGCAGCGGGAGGCTGTGTAAGTGAATCTAAAGGCACGTGTCCACATGTCAGGTGTGACCTGAGTGTTTAGTTCGTCAACCCATCTAGATAAAGATGGTATATGCGAGTAAGGCCGATTATCATTTAGAATAGAGTACATCAAAGAAATACCTCGTTTCGGATATGTTGAGTTAGTGTAAAAATCGTGGAATTTCTCAGGAAAAGTCAGAACTGTGGAAAGGTTGGTATGGCGAAGAAGGTGTGTGATCCTAATATATGAGAATGTTTCAGTGTCGGGAAGGCCAAATTCGTTTTGGAGAGTAGGAAAGGTTTTCAGGTTGTGGTTAGTGTGGTATAGATCTGACAAAGTAGATATTTTACATTTCAACCAATTGTTTAAATTTACGTCAGGTAAGTGTGACAGTATTGATCCAAGGGGAATTTGTAATCGGTGACTCGGTTGATCTAAGATGTTCCGCAGGGTGACTGTCTTCCAGACTGTTAAAGAGGCCATTATGGCCGGGGAATAATGAGTTGAAGGGAAAGGGAAGCCTGCCGAAGTAGCGAGCAGGAATTCCCGTAGGGTGTTAGGATGGAGTGATAAGGATTCTAAAATGGACCAGGCCTTAGTAGGAGTTGGATGCCACCAATAATATAGTTGGTCTAAAATGGAGGCGTAATAATAATTCTGAATATTAGGAAGGCCGGTCCCTCCTTTTCTGTGATGTCTAGTTAGGATATATTGGGCACAACGTGGTGGTTTATTGTCCCATATAAATCTGGAGATTTGTTTTTGAATGGAGGTGAAGAAGGAGTGAGGTATCGGTGAGATTACAGTCCTAAAAAGGTAAAGTAACTTAGGAAGAATTAGCATTTTAAAAGATGCAATACGACCTAGTTTGGAGAGACCCGTTGTGCGCAGCTGATTCAGTAAATGAGGTAGTCGTTTTTGGAAGGCCCGATAGTTGAGGTCATAAAGTTGGGACAGGGTAGGGGCTAAATTTATTCCAAGATATGGGAGAGAGCTTTTAGTCCAAGAGTAGGGGAGAGTACTTTCTAAGAGAGATTGTTGTCTATGTGAGAGATTAAGTGGAAGAATGAGGGATTTTGAAGAATTAAGTTTGTAGTAGGAGGCCGCACTAAATTGGCTAATGATGTCTTGGATTGCAGGTATAGAGACATTTGGGTTCGTGATCATTAAGATGACATCATCAGCAAATAAACTGATTTTATGTTCAGTGCCGTGGTGTATAAGTCCTGAGACACGCTTATCCTCTCTAATCCTTGCCGCAAGGGGTTCCATAATCAAGGCAAAGATGAGAGGGGAGAGCGGGCAGCCTTGGCGAGTACCATTAGAAATCTTAAAGGGATTAGAAAGAGTACCGTTAGTCAGTACTCTGGCTGAAGGATTCGAGTACAATGAGAGTATGGCCGCTTGGAACCATCCTGTGATGCCAAATTTGGTTAGTATGTCTTTGAGGAATCCCCAGTGCACCCTGTCGAACGCCTTCTCTGCATCTAGCGACAACAGCAGAGAAGGCGTTCGAGTTTGGGTGGCCTGGTGAATCAGGTTAAGGACCCTTCTAGTGGCGTCCGGAGCTTGCCTAGCTGGCATAAAGCCAACTTGATCAGGGTGTACAAGGTCGGGAAGATAGTTTACAAGTCTAGAAGCGATAATTTTAGCAAATATTTTTATATCGGTGTTTAGAAGAGAAATAGGTCTGTAATTTTTAGTGGAGGTGTGGTCTTTTTCCGGTTTGGGAATAGTGGTGATAGTGGAACGCAGCATATCTACCGGTAGAGAACCAGAGGTGGCAGCAGAGTTGAAGAGGTCTGTAAGATGGGGAGCAATAATGGCGGCGAAAGATTTATAGAATTCATTAGTGTATCCATCTTCACCTGGAGATTTGTGAAGCGGAAGGGAGTTGATGGCCTTTAGGGTTTCATTTAAGGAGAATGGACGGGATAGCTCCTCTAGTTGAGGGCTAGTTATAGTCGGAAGATCTACGGAGGATAGAAAATTTTGGATAATTTGGTCATTGGGTTGAGGAGTATCTGCGTCTGTAGCCAGGTTGTATAGCGAAGAGTAATAGTCGCTAAAGGCATTAGCTATATCCTGAGGATTTGTCAAGAGTGTGTCGGAGGTAGGGTGTCTGAGGGAACTTATCTTATGGTTAAGGCGTTGAGCTTTGACCTGTCTGGCTAGTAGAGCCCCAGCTTTATTACCCAAAGCGTAGTATTTGGCTTTGGTCAATTTGAGATTATGTTCAAATTTGGAAAGTAAAAGAGATCGGAGTTTCTGTCTCTGTTCTAGGAGCTCAGCAGTCAATTTTTGGGAGGGTTTCTGTTTATTTTGCTGTTCCAGGAGAGCAATTTGGCGGAGGACCTCGTCAACTTGCTGCGACCTCTGGTATTTAACATTACTATGTAACTTAATTAGAATGCCACGCATATAAGCTTTATAAGCTGACCAAAGTACAAACTTATCAGTGCCCGGTTGATCATTGGTTTGGAAATACAATTGGTGTTCAGCAGTGAGAAGCTGAGTAACCTTGGGATCCGAGAGGAGAGAAGAGTCAAGTCTCCACAACCGAGCAGTGTTAAGTCTGCAGTTTCCCACATAGAGGGAGACAGGTGCGTGATCCGACCACGTGATACTGCCTATCTCAGATTTCGTTACATCTTGCAAAGTAAGTCTATCAACAACGAAGAAGTCAATTCTGGAATAAGAAAGTTGTGATGAGGAGAAGTAGGAGAAGTCCCGTTCATTGCTGTGCTGGCACCTCCAGGGATCATAGAGGTCATTTGCCTGAAGAAAGGGATTCAGTACGGACCGTTGGGTTTTAGGTTTAGAAGTAGTGTCTAGAGAGGAATCTCCAATAATGTTAAAGTCTCCACCCATGAGGAGCCTCCCTTTTCGAATTTGCGTGACTTTTTTGTATAGTCGGTTGAGGAAACGTAGTTGATGTGTATTTGGACCGTATACATTCACCAGAGTATAGGTAGTTTGGTTAATGTCGCAGACTATAATTAGGAATCTGCCTTGTGGATCGACAATTGATTGATGTAGCGTAAACTGTACAGTGTTTCGTATAGCAGTGAGTACCCCATTTCTTTTCTTCGGCCCTGAGGCTAATATAATATGGTCATAGTTGTTTATCTTGAGTGTAGGGGATTTTGCAGCTGCAAAATGAGTCTCTTGTACTAAGAGGATGTCAGCTTTGTGGTTGGTAGCCTCCTTAACGAGTGCAGATCGTTTTTGAGGGGAGTTTAAGCCCCTTGCATTAATAGAGACTAGTTTGAAAGCCATTCTCAGGATTGGATAAAGGTATGGACGTCTGTAGAATCAGCAGAGTAGTAATATATGTAGGGCTGTTTTGCTAGTCCAACTTTAAAAAAAGTGCGCTATATGTTATAGTGCTAGATGCCTGATGCAGCGTAGGAGAAGAAGTGAAAGAAGAGTAACTGGAGCTGGGTTCCACTAAATTTTAGTTAGGGGTATCAGAGTACAGGAGGCTGAATACAAATGCACACCACAATTTTCACATGTTTATTTGTAAAAAAAAAATTGAAAACCATTTATCATTTTCCTTCCACTTCACAATTATGTGCACTTTGTGTTGGTTTATCACATAAAATCCCAATAAAACACATTTACGT
This sequence comes from Lithobates pipiens, assembly GCF_037356315.1. Taxonomy (NCBI): domain Eukaryota; kingdom Metazoa; phylum Chordata; class Amphibia; order Anura; family Ranidae; genus Lithobates; species Lithobates pipiens. Next base: position 20,621,551 of record NW_027507903.1, read on the forward strand.
TTTTTGGCTGTAACATCACAAAATGTGGAAAATTCCAAGGGGTGTGAATACTTTTTCAAGGCACTGAAGTACACAGTTTTCTTTGGAAAGGAATAGATCATGTTTCCAAAACAATGACATGGTGGCAATACAAAGAGTCCATCACTTAGGGTCCTTTTATTAAAAAGACCCCTCTGTATGTGTTGTCTGTCAATTACAGCTTTTCTTTTAGAATACTTTCTTTACAGCATTCAATAAATCCAACCCTTATGAAAGTTTTATTAAGCAACCTATTGTTTCTAAATCATCATCTATTCTACACAATTGCTTCCAGAGGTTCTGTAGAAAAGTCTGGGCAACTTCAGACTGATATACGTCGGTGGGATAATTTGTTATGCTAGAGAGCATAACCTAACATTAATTATATCGTTTTACAGATAACACACAATTTATACCCTCAGAACATTTTCTATTTAAAGCATTTACCTGTTCCTGTAGTAGTTATATTCATTTCTTTGGTTTCAATTATATTAAACCTAAAACCACAAAAATGTATATATTGCAGCTCACCAATCATTAGATGTGGTGGCTGCATTTGTTTTCTTTTTTAGACCCCCCCCCCCCCCTCCAATCTGTTTTCACCTTGCGATCTGGCCAGTAACACACCTTTGGTATTAGAGTGCCCCTGCTCTGGATGAAGGAGCACAGGAGGGACCTGTGGACAGCACCACTGTCAGTCTGGAGGACAGTACAACTGGTGCTGTTGTAGTGGGCCCAGGCCTCATTAACAAAATGGTGGAGGGGACCCGGGGCAACTTTATTGTTCATTTTTTTTCCTAAATGAATAAATAGATTTGACTATACCCCTGCTCCTACTTGCTTACCAGGGCTTGAAGGGGTTGTAAAGACAGAAGGTTTTTTTTATCTTAATGCATTCTTGCCCTTTTTCAAGATGGAGTAACATTGAGGATGATCAGTTGAAACTCAGAATGAGGTGTGGTTGCTTCCTATTTAATGCAGTGAGTCAGTACGCCGCCCATGCCCCAGGACGATGTAATCTTGACGAAACAAGTAGGGAGGAGCAACGTGCTGACTTCACCGCGTTTGCGCATCTCCCGGACTACGGGCTTCATTTTGACTCGGCTGGGTTGTTTTTTTTTTAACCTGCGAGTTTTACTTTCTATTGATGTAAGTGCAACATCTTTTTTACGTAAAATAAACCTTAAGATTTTACACTATGGAGGCTTTAACTTTTCTTGGAACCCCGTTGTTATTAAGTCCATTGGGTGGTGGAGGCTTAACAGCGTGATATCCCTGGATGATCGAAGGCCCTGGCTGGGTATATAGCCACAAGTGTCTTAGACCTCCTTCTTGGATCCCCTCTGTGATCGAGTCCATTGGGTGGTGGAGGCTTAATAGAGTGATCTTCCTGAATGATTGAAGGCCCTGGCTGAGTATATAGCCACAAGTGTCTTAGACCTCCCGTAATAGGAGGTCTTAGGAGCTGGTAAGCTGGCATTTTATGAGGTGGAGGTGATTCTTAATCCCTGATTGAGGGATCCTTCGGATATCACGTCACTATTTGGACTATCTTGCTTTTTATGCATATAGACTTTCTTCATCAATATTTCACATTTTTATATTTATTTTTATTTTTAGCACAGTTTATTTTTGATTCATTAAGGTAAAATGAATCATCCTTGGCCCCTCCTAATACTTTCCTGAGCTCCCTCCGATCCAGGGATGTTGCACAAGAGACGTGGCTGTCCGAGACTCTCCCTCCTCATTGGCCGAAAACTGCAGCGAAGCGCCATTGGCTCCCGCTGCTGTCAATCAAAGTCAGTGAGCCAATGAGGAGAGAGCGGGGGGGGAGCGGGGGGGCGGCTCTGCTTCTGAATGGATACATGGAGCTGCCGCTCGACTTGGGTGACCCCATAGCAAGCTGCTTGTTGTGGGGGCACCCGGCAGGAGGGAGGGTCCAGAGGTGCCGAAGAGGGACCCAAGAAGAGGAGGATCCGGGCTGCTCTGTGCAAAGCCATTACACAGAACAGGTTGTTATTATGTTATGTTTGTTATTTTGAAACAAAAAAAAAGGAATCTTTAGTATCACATTAAATTACATTTCCCTGGGCTCCATAACGTCAACAGAGGTGCCCAAGAGGTGGGAGCAGAGGAGGGACTTTTTTTAAAAAATTTTTAGGGAGTAGGTGGATGAAATCTGTGCCACCATTAATAGTGATAATGCACTAGGCTGGTGCACCCTCTCTTGTCCTTGATCTAAGGATCTCCCCTATCTGAACTGGGCAGCAAGGCCTATGCATTGCAGAGTTCCTCAAGCTCGGGTTCTTCCCGTATCTGATAAGATTGGAAGAGGAGCACTACTTAACCGCTTGCCGACCAGCCGCCGTCATTATACTGTGGCAGGTCGGTACGATCCCACGAGCCGTCTTAGCTATACGTTGGCTCCTTTAAGCGGCATAGTAGGCGTGCACACGCCCGCTGCATTGCTGGGGTGTCCCAATGCTCGTGGCTGACGGTCGCAATGACCACCGGCCACGAGCGATCGCGGGCACGAGAGACAGAACAGGGACGCGTGTGTGTAAACACACAAATCCCTGGTCTGTTCTGTGAGGAGTGACAGATCGTGAGTTCCTAATAGCTAGGAACCACGATCTGTCATTTCCTCTAGGTCAGTCCCCTACTCCTACAGTTAGAAACAGACACAGGGAACACATTTAACCCCTTGATCGCCCCCTAGTGTTAACCCTTTCCTGCCAGTGACATTTTTACAGTAATCCATGCATTTTTATAGCACTGATCGCTGTATAAATGCCAATGGTCCCAAAAATGTGTCAAAAGTGTCCGATGTGTCCCCCATAATGTCGCAGTCCTGATAAAAATTGCAGATCGCCGCCATTACTAGTAAAAAAAAAATAATAAAAATACTATAAATCTATCCCCTATTTTGTAGACGCTATAACTTTTGTGCAAACCAATCTATATACGCTTATTGAAATTTTTATTATTTATAAAATATGTAGAAGAATACATATTGGCCTAAAATGAGGGAAAAAAATTGCTTTTTAAAAAAAAAAAAAAATGGGGATATTTATTATAGCAAAAAGTACAAAATATTGTTTTTTTTTTAAATTATTGCTCTTTTTTTGTTTATAGCGCAAAAAATAAAAATCGCAGAGACAATCAGATACAACCAAAAGAAAGCTCTATTTGCGGGAAAAAAGGACGTCAATTTTGTTTGGGTACAGCGCCGCAGGACCGCGCAATTGTCAGTTAAAATGACGCAGTGCCAAATCGCAAAAAGTGTTCTGGTCATTCAGCAGGCAAATCTTCCAGGGCTGAAGTGGTTAAAAGAGAAGTTTGGGATTCGAAAAAAAAAAAACCCCAAACATTTAAACTCACCAAGGCGATGGTGCATTTGTCCCCTCCCGCCTCTACAATGAGAACCGAGGGATCAAAGACCGCTGATCACCCAGTTCTCCTCCTTCAGTGAGCAGAGAGCCGGAGATTGTCAGTAATTGGCTCTCTGCTCTTTTTCTCCAGTGCTCACTGGAGCTATGGGCTGTGGAAGAGGCGGAAACAGCTAGCACAGGCTCTTGACTGTGCACTGAAAAACTAAACCAGCTGCCCGGTCCAGGCATCTAGGTGGATCCCGACATTGAAGTCAGGATCTCTCCTGAGCCTGGATGGACTGAGTGATATCAGCCAATGGGGAGGATGAGAAGAAAGATGCCTGGTGCCGCACATCCACGGAATCGTTTGGTGGTATAAGACAACCTCAGACTGGGCTCCCACCAGGCCAGGCCATGCCCTCCAATGCGTTTCACTCTCAGAGCTTAGTCATGGGGATGAAGATCCCATGCATGTGGGGAGTATATAAGCGCCATTGGAAGTCACTCGGGGTGTATAAAGGGCTGGCAGGTGTGTGTGGTTGATCGTTCCGGTTGTAAGGGAGGAATGATGAGGTGAGGTGGGGAAAGGGCAGAAGGTGAAATGAAGTCAGGAAAAGAGGATGTGAAGGGAAATGAATGTGATAAATGAGAAAAAAAAATAAAAGTAGAGATGGGTGTGAAAAAATAAGGTAGTGTATATATGTATAAAGGGACAGATGAATGAAAAAGTAAAACATGAGACTGTGAAAGAATAATAAATAAATAAAAATGAATATGAATGGGGAAAAATTAAATAAAAATATGAAAAAAATAAATAAATAAATAAATAAAAAGAATGTTTAACGGGTTTTAACCTGCTGTCAGCTAAATCTGGGTCGGGTCACAGGAGTGCACTTTGTTTGGCCCTTCTTACCCTTTAATACAGATCTCTATAGAGCTTGCTCCCTGATTGTGGCTTGCATGTGGATTTTGTGAACACAAGTGGATTTTTTGAACTAAGTGGAGAGTTAATAACCAGGAGTTGAAAACAGGAGTTAAGACAGGAGTCTCTAACCTCCATCCTCCCCTCCATTTTAAAGATCCCACTGCAAGGGGCAACCAGACAGCTTTCCAGAAACATCAGGCTGACAGCAAGCCAGATTCACCGGAACCAGAGTGTTTAAAGGGGACAACCGCAGCCAGGTAAGCTCGCACCTCCACTCCCCCCCCCCAGTGATTGTTCCAGGGACTCCGTCCGACCGCCTACGGGGGTCAGGAAGGAATTTTTGCCCCACTGGTGCATTTGGCTGCTACTGTCAGGGGGTTTTTCGCCTTCCTCTGGAACAACCATAGGTTAGCATACCCCTACCTCCGGCCTCCTTTCCATTTTTTACGCTATCCTAGGACGACTATTCCAGATCACAGCCAGACTTCTTTTCTAAGCGGAGACCTCAACCTTAAGTAAAGGCAGCTGGAACAGCCAGCAACCGAATACAGCCAGCAACCGAATACAACAACTCCTTCCGCATCCATATAGGCATCCCCTGATCAACTTGCGCGCTAATAGCCTCAAGCACGGCGGCAAGTCTGATACCTAGCCCCACCTCAGGATCAATACCCTGATCAGGATCATCATCTTAGGCCCATAGTACCATCAACAGCATCCACAAACCATGTGCTACTTCAAATACTCAGCTGAAGTTCTGCACAGACTAAGGAACATCAACACCACATTGCCATCTTCCATACAAAAAATACTTCAAAGAGAACAACTATTAAAAACCGGACGACAACCAGCTCCCAACCACAGGAAGACATCTACTCGACCACTACAATTAGATTGCGCCTTGATTAACGCCAGGTCTGCAGTCAAACATAGACTGGAAGTACACGACTTCATCATCGAGAACAATGTAGACTGCCTCTTCATCACCGAAAGCTGGTTAACCTCTGACTGCAACACCATCCTCACCGAATTGGTGCCGGAAAACTACAGGATCATAACCGAACACCGGATAGGGAAAAAAGGAGGAGGCCTAGCAGTGATCTTTAAAGGTCACCTTGATCTCACTAAACCATCAGCTCAGAACCCAGTGTCTTTTATGGAAACCCCGACGCTACATTTTCAACCAACACCCCATGACACCACTCATATTCTACTGTGCTACAGACCACCGGGACCAAAGTCCAATCTTCTTTCACCCCTCACGGAATCCTTTGCAATGCACACCCTAAAATTCAAAAATTTCCTGGCACTCGGAGATTTCAACCTTTGGGCAAACGAGCCTAAAGACCCCATCGCGACTGCCTGCATCAATCAACTAGAAGAACTGGGTCTACAGCAACTGATAAAGACTCCCACGCATGGGTCAGGACACACCCTGGACCTCATTTTCAAACAGAACATCGACGTCAACATACTCGACAACATAACTCTGCCATGGACGGATCACCACGCCATCAAATTCAAAATCGCTACCAACATCACCAACGCAAAACGGAAACCTGTAACAACGCACTGGACCAGATCGCATAAAAAACTGTACTCCGAAGCCTTCAAAACCATTCTGTCCAAAAAAATATCTACAATAACCTTAAACCACTCTACGGAGGAAACACTCAACTCCCTGAACAAGGCATTACTGCAATCAGCAGACTCGGTAGCACCAAAACGCAGGGCTCACATCAGGAAGAAAAATGCTGGATGGTTTAATAGCTCCCTCTCCGTACTAAAGCAAGAACGCAGAAGAGCGGAAAGAACATGGAGAAGAAATCCCACCGAGGAAAACCTATTTAACTACAAAGGTCTGACAGAGAATTATCGGAAAGCAATCTTCAAAGCCAAAAAGGACCACTTCTCATATACAATCTCAACGGCCGCAAACCAACCACGGGAACTGTTTAAACTGGTTAATCAATCAATGAATCCGGTGTGCCTAGAACCCCCAGAAAGCGAATCCCAGGATTACTGTGACAAACTGTCGGATTTTTTCATCGATAAAGTCAAAACCATCAGGGAAACAATTTGTCAGAAGAAAACATCCAACCTCAGCCAGCAAAAACATAAAGAGGATGTCCGCACCAACATACCGCAACCGCCAAAATTTTCACTATCCCCAATTACCGTAGACACCGCAAAAAACATCATTAATAAACTGCGTGACAGTACCTCACCTATTGACATCATCCCCACAAAACTACTGAAAGAATGCTCCGACATCGTGGCTCCAACCATAACCCACCTCATAAACCGATCATTCCACGAAGGGATTGTTCCCAGCATCCTCAAACAAGGCATTGTCAAACCTCTACTCAAGAAACCAAACCTGGACCCTCAGGATCCAAACAACCGTAGGCCGATTACAAGCCTCAACACCATTTCTAAGATCATGGAGAAAGCTGTAGTACATCAGCTACAACTTCACCTGGATACTCACAAACTCCTGGACCCGCTGCAATCAGGCTTCCGCCCGGGTCATGGAACAGAAACAGCTCTCCTCAAGATTTGGGATGACGCCCTCGAAACAGCAGATGACGGAGAGCCGTGTCTCCTCGTACTGCTAGACCTAAGTGCAGCGTTTGATACAGTAGATCACAATACTCTACTCGTCCGCCTCACAGAAGTAGCCGGAGTCCAAGACGTAGATCTCCATTGGTTCGCGTCCTTCCTAGGAAATCGGTCACAGACAGTGAAACTAGGAAAATTCCTCTCCGAAACTCGGGCAGTCACCTGCGGAGTCCCTCAAGGCTCTCCATTGTCACCGGTTCTCTTCAACATTTACATTCGCCCACTCCTTCAAATCATCAGATGCTCAGATCTCTGCTTCCACTCTTACGCTGACGACACACAACTTTATTTCCGGATCATGCATAAAAAACAAAAGAATTGGTTAACCTGAGGATTCAAATATAACCACTAACAGCGCTGATACCACATCTCCATATACAACAAACAATTTGTCTATGTTAAACATGTAGTACTTTTTTAAAAAACCAGCAAGTCTTTTATCAAAATTGGTGTCCAAACACCAAGTATTAAAGAACCAGCAAGCCTTTTGTCAGGAATTAATGTCCATACACCAAGGGATCACACTCTATTCCTCATCAATGAGTGCAGTCCTTCATATTCATATTCATACAATCTTCTCAGATATCTGGGTGTGTATGGGTATGGTCCTACACCTTCACCATGTGCTGTTCCACCTCCGTGAATATGTATATAGATGGCTGCTTACCAGATTCCAATCACTTTAGAGCCTGTCTCCACTATGTGGAACTCCTCTGTCTGGTTCTGTGTGTCCCGCTGATTGCTCTCACATTGGTAGTAGACATGCAAAAGATTCAAGGGGTCTCATATAGTGTGATACCTTTTATTTAGGATTGAAAAAATTCCTTTCCCCCCTTACATAATATGCTTACATTTAAAACAACTTAAAATCAGCGTATAACATATGTGGTGTAAGTGCTGCCGCACGATCGTCTCACCGGTAGGCTGCAGATCTCATCCAACACAGTCTCCGTGTGTGGACCCGGGTCCTTGTCGGCTAACACTCACCCTCTTGCTCGTGTGATCACCGCTCTGACGCGTTTCGTGGTTTTCACGTCTTCAGAGAGCGTGATCACACGATATACTAAGCAATCTTATATAGTTATGTGTATTTAAAAACAGGGCGTCGCTAACCTGCACAGGTGCGTCTGTCCCTCCCACCATTTTCAGCAGCTGTCAGCAGAGAGTGATCTCCCTGACTTCCCCTTAGGCCTTTCTACTTCCGGTTCAACTGCAACCAGGAAGTGACGTCTATTTCCGGTTCAGATGTCACCGGGAGTTTATGTCTACATCGCTGTGTGTGGGTAAACACTAACCATCCATCCTGCTGAGCTACAATTGTAGTTCAAGTTGAATAAGAATCAAATGGCCTCATTCAAAAAATTACGTTTCTCAAATCTGTTCCATACATTGTTACACTACTGCATGTTGTATAATAGATCATTACACTGCTGTGCGTTTTTTCTCCTTGTTGGATACAATATGCATGTCAGTGACTGTGTATTCACTTGTCACTGACCATGATTTAACATGCAATAAGAGTATAGGAGTGATATATAACTCATAATGCACATCAGTAACATGTAGAGAGTGTCTTATAAACCTTATCTGTATGGGTGAATGATACAGAATTGTATATACAGCCATATATCAATGATATCTGGTATCTTATACTATGTGAGTATAGCGGAACTGTTTGGCAAAGATACCTATTACATTATATATACAAAACACAGTAGAATCTGTCAGTATAAAATACAAAAAAAAAAAAAAAAAATTATATAAATATAAAAATAAATATAAAAATAAAAATAAAATAAAAATAAAAATATATATACTAATAAGGATAAGGGTGAGTCTGAATGAACATAAATTAAAATAATGAAAATATCTACACAAATACATATACATATACGATAGGTGAATATCAGTACAGATAAACATGTAAATCAACACCAAAGTAAGAATAACCATACTGTACTGTATACCTGTCCTGCATCCTTATTATACTTTTTGCTCTTTGTTTTATTTTAGGGCTTTTCTATACTTTACTTCTACTTCCCAGGATCCCTTAATACTGAATTTCTAAGATATGAGTGATTATGTCTCTCCATATGGAATTGTTGCTATTGGTTACCAGAATTCCACGGGCCTCTAATATATGCTAATAATTGCTAATGTAGCAGTTGATATCAAGTTCAATGTTGAGGCCTTTGGGGCTAAGTGTATCTGTGAGGAAGATCCATTCGGTTTCACGGCGAGAGATCTCCCTCACCATGTTAGAACCTCTCCAGTTTGGATGTATTTTGTCTATACCCCAAAATTTGAGACCCTTAGGGTCTCTCTTATGTTTTTTCCTAAAATGTAGTGACACACTATGTTCTTTGTACCCTATAGTAATATTATAGATGTGCTCTGCAACTCGTGTGGATAACATGCGTTTAGTGCGGCCTATGTACATGAGGCCACATGGACACTCTAGAGCATACACCACATGTGTAGATCTACATGTAATACACTCCTTAATTGGAAATGTGGAATTGTTTGCTGTTGATGTGAAGTGGGTCAACGCTCTAAAGTGGGTAGTCACCTGTCTGCAGGCTTTACATCTCCTGCAGGCATGAAAGCCTGTCTGTTCCCAGAACATTTTCAATCTTTTCGGTGGGTCTAGTACTTTTTTAACGACCTGATCCCCAAACGTAGGGTTTTTTCTATAAATAAAGGGTGGCTTTACTGGTAAATTTTGACCTATCACCCGATCCAACTGCAGAATATGCCAATGTCTGGTAATGATGGTCTCAACATCTTTGTATTGTTTATGATAATTAGAAATGAACCCCCATTCATGCGTATTATTATCTCGCTTGATTTTTGGTAACAAGTACTCATCCTGAGTTTTTTGGCTAATGTTCACTATTAATTTCTCCAATGTTTCTGGTTGGTATCCTTTCTCCACAAATTGGAGTTTAAGTGAATTTGCCTGCCTTATATAATCCTCATCCCAAGTGCAGTTGCGTCTAATTCTGGTGAACTGGCCTTTCGGGATATTGGACAACCACCTTGGGTGGTGACCACTGCGCACTGGTATATAGCTATTTCTGTCGGTGTCTTTAAAGTATGCTTTGGTGCGGAGACTATTCCCTTCCCTAATAACTTCTACATCCAAGTACTGTATTTGGGTTGTATTCCAATTATATTCAAGTTTGATGTTACTCTTATTACTGTTTAGATGTTCCATAAAACTTTTTAGGGATGCCTCCGTACCCTCCCAAATGAGGAAAACATCATCAATGTATCGACTGTAAAAAGTCAATTCCTTACGTCTATTGGGGTATATCCAGTTGTCCTCCCATTGGCTCATGAAAAGATTCGCTATGCTGGGAGCAAATTTAGCTCCCATGGCGACTCCTGTTTTCTGGTTGTAGAAGTCGCCATTATACCAGAAATAATTGTGCGTTAAGCAATAGTCCAGTATCATGCCTAGGAATCTCCTCTGCTCAAATGGGATGTCTTCCCTATCACATAAGGCCCAATTTAACGCTAACAGTGCGTCCTCATGCTGTATTATGGTATACAACGAAGCCACGTCGGCCGTCACCAGATAGATATTCTCATCTGTTGTAAAGTTGATTTGCTTGATCTTTTGTATAAAGGATGTGGTATCCCTCAAGTATGCCTTGGTGGTCTGAACACTTGTTTGTAAGAAGACATCTAAATATTCCCCCAATCGTGATGTTACCGATTCTATACCGTTTACTATTGGTCTGGCTGGTGGTTTAACAGCATTTTTGTGTATTTTAGGTACCGTATATATCGTGGGGATTCTGTTATAACTGGGACATAAGTATTGTTTTTCCTTCTTAGTGATTATTCTTCTATAAAATCCATGATCTACCAGATTAAATAGGGACTCACGATATTGTTTTGTAGGGTCTCCTTTTAGTCGCTTATAGGTCTCTGTGTCCTCCAGCATAGTCTGCAGTTGGGTGTGGTAGTAAGCCTTATCCAGAACCACCACACCTCCCCCTTTGTCTGCTGGTCTCACCACTATGTTTTTCCTTTTTTCCAGTGCTTTTATGCCTTCTTCTATATGCCTTGGATTAACCTGTTTGCGTGTTTGTAGAGATTCCAAATCTTTCAATACTAATTGTTTGAATACCTCTACCTGATGGTTTGCAGGTTGAGGGGGATTGAATAGTGACTTATTTCTAAGTCCACTATCAACTCCTGCAATTCCATTAACTCTATTGGCCCAGGCTGTCGTATCATTAGACATCACATATTTTTTAATGTTTAGTTTTCTGACATATTTGTGTATGTCCATGTAGACATTGAACTTGTTCATTGGCTTAGTGGCAGTACATTTAAGGCCTGCATTTAAAATATTAGTCTCTTTTTTTGTTAATGTTACACTGGACAGGTTATAAATTCCACTCACTCTCTTTCTCTGGGCCTTTTTCTGCTGGACTCTGTGTCCTGCCCTGACGCCTCTCCGTGCGTGGTTCTTATAGGGCCTGGGGTGTTGTATAGTGTATTTTAAATGCAGGCCTTAAATGTACTGCCACTAAGCCAATGAACAAGTTCAATGACTACATGGACATACACAAATATGTCAGAAAACTAAACATTAAAAAATATGTGATGTCTAATGATATGACAGCCTGGGCAAATAGAGTTAATGGAATTGCAGGAGTTGATAGTGGACTTAGAAATAAGTCACTATTCAATCCCCCTCAACCTGCAAACCATCAGGTAGAGGTATTCAAACAATTAGTATTGAAAGATTTGGAATCTCTACAAACACGCAAACAGGTTAATCCAAGGCATATAGAAGAAGGCATAAAAGCACTGGAAAAAAGGAAAAACATAGTGGTGAGACCAGCAGACAAAGGGGGAGGTGTGGTGGTTCTGGATAAGGCTTACTACCACACCCAACTGCAGACTATGCTGGAGGACACAGAGACCTATAAGCGACTAAAAGGAGACCCTACAAAACAATATCGTGAGTCCCTATTTAATCTGGTAGATCATGGATTTTATAGAAGAATAATCACTAAGAAGGAAAAACAATACTTATGTCCCAGTTATAACAGAATCCCCACGATATATACGGTACCTAAAATACACAAAAATGCTGTTAAACCACCAGCCAGACCAATAGTAAACGGTATAGAATCGGTAACATCACGATTGGGGGAATATTTAGATGTCTTCTTACAAACAAGTGTTCAGACCACCAAGGCATACTTGAGGGATACCACATCCTTTATACAAAAGATCAAGCAAATCAACTTTACAACAGATGAGAATATCTATCTGGTGACGGCCGACGTGGCTTCGTTGTATACCATAATACAGCATGAGGACGCACTGTTAGCGTTAAATTGGGCCTTATGTGATAGGGAAGACATCCCATTTGAGCAGAGGAGATTCCTAGGCATGATACTGGACTATTGCTTAACGCACAATTATTTCTGGTATAATGGCGACTTCTACAACCAGAAAACAGGAGTCGCCATGGGAGCTAAATTTGTTCCCAGCATAGCGAATCTTTTCATGAGCCAATGGGAGGACAACTGGATATACCCCAATAGACGTAAGGAATTGACTTTTTACAGTCGATACATTGATGATGTTTTCCTCATTTGGGAGGGTACGGAGGCATCCCTAAAAAGTTTTATGGAACATCTAAACAGTAATAAGAGTAAAATCAAACTTGAATATAATTGGAATACAACCCAAATACAGTACTTGGATGTAGAAGTTATTAGGGAAGGGAATAGTCTCCGCACCAAAGCATACTTTAAAGACACCGACAGAAATAGCTATATACCAGTGCGCAGTGGTCACCACCCAAGGTGGTTGTCCAATATCCCGAAAGGCCAGTTCACCAGAATTAGACGCAACTGCACTTGGGATGAGGATTATATAAGGCAGGCAAATTCACTTAAACTCCAATTTGTGGAGAAAGGATACCAACCAGAAACATTGGAGAAATTAATAGTGAACATTAGCCAAAAAACTCAGGATGAGTACTTGTTACCAAAAATCAAGCGAGATAATAATACGCATGAATGGGGGTTCATTTCTAATTATCATAAACAATACAAAGATGTTGAGACCATCATTACCAGACATTGGCATATTCTGCAGTTGGATCGGGTGATAGGTCAAAATTTACCAGTAAAGCCACCCTTTATTTATAGAAAAAACCCTACGTTTGGGGATCAGGTCGTTAAAAAAGTACTAGACCCACCGAAAAGATTGAAAATGTTCTGGGAACAGACAGGCTTTCATGCCTGCAGGAGATGTAAAGCCTGCAGACAGGTGACTACCCACTTTAGAGCGTTGACCCACTTCACATCAACAGCAAACAATTCCACATTTCCAATTAAGGAGTGTATTACATGTAGATCTACACATGTGGTGTATGCTCTAGAGTGTCCATGTGGCCTCATGTACATAGGCCGCACTAAACGCATGTTATCCACACGAGTTGCAGAGCACATCTATAATATTACTATAGGGTACAAAGAACATAGTGTGTCACTACATTTTAGGAAAAAACATAAGAGAGACCCTAAGGGTCTCAAATTTTGGGGTATAGACAAAATACATCCAAACTGGAGAGGTTCTAACATGGTGAGGGAGATCTCTCGCCGTGAAACCGAATGGATCTTCCTCACAGATACACTTAGCCCCAAAGGCCTCAACATTGAACTTGATATCAACTGCTACATTAGCAATTATTAGCATATATTAGAGGCCCGTGGAATTCTGGTAACCAATAGCAACAATTCCATATGGAGAGACATAATCACTCATATCTTAGAAATTCAGTATTAAGGGATCCTGGGAAGTAGAAGTAAAGTATAGAAAAGCCCTAAAATAAAACAAAGAGCAAAAAGTATAATAAGGATGCAGGACAGGTATACAGTACAGTATGGTTATTCTTACTTTGGTGTTGATTTACATGTTTATCTGTACTGATATTCACCTATCGTATATGTATATGTATTTGTGTAGATATTTTCATTATTTTAATTTATGTTCATTCAGACTCACCCTTATCCTTATTAGTATATATATTTTTATTTTTATTTTATTTTTATTTTTATATTTATTTTTATATTTATATAATTTTTTTTTTTTTTTTTTGTATTTTATACTGACAGATTCTACTGTGTTTTGTATATATAATGTAATAGGTATCTTTGCCAAACAGTTCCGCTATACTCACATAGTATAAGATACCAGATATCATTGATATATGGCTGTATATACAATTCTGTATCATTCACCCATACAGATAAGGTTTATAAGACACTCTCTACATGTTACTGATGTGCATTATGAGTTATATATCACTCCTATACTCTTATTGCATGTTAAATCATGGTCAGTGACAAGTGAATACACAGTCACTGACATGCATATTGTATCCAACAAGGAGAAAAAACGCACAGCAGTGTAATGATCTATTATACAACATGCAGTAGTGTAACAATGTATGGAACAGATTTGAGAAACGTAATTTTTTGAATGAGGCCATTTGATTCTTATTCAACTTGAACTACAATTGTAGCTCAGCAGGATGGATGGTTAGTGTTTACCCACACACAGCGATGTAGACATAAACTCCCGGTGACATCTGAACCGGAAATAGACGTCACTTCCTGGTTGCAGTTGAACCGGAAGTAGAAAGGCCTAAGGGGAAGTCAGGGAGATCACTCTCTGCTGACAGCTGCTGAAAATGGTGGGAGGGACAGACGCACCTGTGCAGGTTAGCGACGCCCTGTTTTTAAATACACATAACTATATAAGATTGCTTAGTATATCGTGTGATCACGCTCTCTGAAGACGTGAAAACCACGAAACGCGTCAGAGCGGTGATCACACGAGCAAGAGGGTGAGTGTTAGCCGACAAGGACCCGGGTCCACACACGGAGACTGTGTTGGATGAGATCTGCAGCCTACCGGTGAGACGATCGTGCGGCAGCACTTACACCACATATGTTATACGCTGATTTTAAGTTGTTTTAAATGTAAGCATATTATGTAAGGGGGGAAAGGAATTTTTTCAATCCTAAATAAAAGGTATCACACTATATGAGACCCCTTGAATCTTTTGCATGTCTACTACCAATGTGAGAGCAATCAGCGGGACACACAGAACCAGACAGAGGAGTTCCACATAGTGGAGACAGGCTCTAAAGTGATTGGAATCTGGTAAGCAGCCATCTATATACATATTCACGGAGGTGGAACAGCACATGGTGAAGGTGTAGGACCATACCCATACACACCCAGATATCTGAGAAGATTGTATGAATATGAATATGAAGGACTGCACTCATTGATGAGGAATAGAGTGTGATCCCTTGGTGTATGGACATTAATTCCTGACAAAAGGCTTGCTGGTTCTTTAATACTTGGTGTTTGGACACCAATTTTGATAAAAGACTTGCTGGTTTTTTAAAAAAGTACTACATGTTTAACATAGACAAATTGTTTGTTGTATATGGAGATGTGGTATCAGCGCTGTTAGTGGTTATATTTGAATCCTCAGGTTAACCAATTCTTTTGTTTTTTATGCATGATAAGTTTTATTTTATAATGGCAGCTAAGTATTAAGAACCATCCCCAGGTGGGAGTAAGTTGACTGCACCCTTTGAGCGCTGGGAGTAGAGGTGAGCATATCAATTGTTTTGAGTGCATACCTCTGCCAGATTAGACTACATACTGTGAACCTTTTATTTCCGGATCAATGGAAAAAAAGATCACCAACAACAACTTGAAAACTGCCTCAAATCAATAGAGGACTGGATGACCACCAACTCCCTCCAGCTGAACCAATCAAAGACAGAGCTTCTTATCTTACACCCAAATCATAAGCCCGCAACCAAAACCTCCTGGTCTCCACCAACCGTCTTTGGGCAGACTATCTCCCCAAAGACCAAAGCGAAGAGTCTCGGGGTTATTTTAGACGCACAAATGTCAATGGATGCGCAAATAGGATCTGTAATCAGTCGATCTCACCATCTGCTGCGCATGCTTCGCAGACTCATCCCTTTTATCCCAAAGAATGACAAAGCAGTGGTAGTTGGAACAATTATTAATTCAGGACTGGACTACGCAAACTCGCTTTACATAGGATTACCACAATATCAACTTGCGCGATTACAACTGATCCAAAACACGGCGGCAAGGCTGATAACAGGAAAAAAACCCTGGGAATCCATTTCTCCTTCACTGAGGAGCTTACATTGGCTAACCGTAAAAAATCGGATCACGTTCAAGACCCTTTGCCTCACCCACAAATGCGTGCATAGAGAAGCTCCGCAATACCTAATGGAGAAAATAAATCATTACACACCAAACCGCAGTCTTCGATCAGCCAACAAAAACCTCCTCCTCGTGCCCAAAGCCCGGTATAAATCCAAGGGTGATCGGAGATTCGCTGTCCAAGGGCCTCTGCTATGGAATGCTCTACCAATCAACATCCGCCTGGAAGAAAATCACCTGGCTTTTAGGAAAAAACTCAAGACCTTCCTCTTTTAGCAGATGTTCAAAGCTCGCCACAGCGCCTAGAGGCAATTCAGTTCGCATTGTGCGCTATATAAGTATTTCATTCATTCATTCATTATAGAGACTCATAGACTTGCGGTTTCCACCCACCTGCAGTGCTGATGTTTTTTTCTTTCCATAGGAACCTCTTGCCTCTTCCATATTCTGATTTTCAGAAAAAGATGGACAGCTAACATTTTCCAGCATACTGGAACATTTCTAGACACTTGCAATTCGTTTAGTTCCGAACTCGTTTTTTTTTTTACGAATTATGACAAATTCATTAATTCCGAAACTTCCGAATTTCTAATTTCCGAATTAATTTTTTTTTGAAAAAAGCAAAAAAATGAATTAAAACGAAAACTAATTTTTTTTTTTTGTCAGTGCATGTCTAAACAATTTATTTATTAATGTTGCCAATTGTTTTGGTACATAACTTTTCAATAATTTGTCTACCAGACATTAAGCAATTACAACAATTTTAACATTTTTTTTATTTTGTTGCTTTCTTCTAGATTAGCTGTGGGCAGTTTTTTTTTTTCTAGTGGGAATGCGGGGGGACGCAGTTCTGGCATCTCCAGCATAGAATGTATGTACTGATAAGGGGGGCTGGGGTGTGCTGGAGGGTCTATTGATGCTAACTGCTGTGGGTCTATTATAACTGGGAGTCATAGTGTTGCTGAGGGGTGTATCTATTATTGCTGGAGGGATCTACCATTGTGGAGGATCTATTGTTGCTGGTGGGGGGGGGGTTGTTGTTGGGGGATCCGTTTTTGAGGGGGGAAGGGTCTATTAATACTGATTGCGGGGGGATCTATTGTTGCTGGTGGAGGATCCTTTGTTTTGGGGTTCTTATGTTGTTGGTGGATCCATTGTTGAGGGGGTATTTCTGGCCAGGATGCTATACGTTGCAGCCATAGCAGAAATTATACCCTCTTCAAACAAGTCCCAGTCAAGTGAATAGGGCTGCTCTGCAAGGGTCCGTAACCGTGTGCAAAGCATGCAGTTGCTGTGTGTTGGAGGAGGCAAAAGGCCATAATGTTCTCTGAGAAGCAATCCAAATGCTGAATGTGGAAGAGCCCTACATTTTAAAAAAAAAAATAAAAAAATACAGTGCAGTTACACCCCCTTCCTGACCAGACCAATTTTCAGCTTTCAGCGCTCTCACAGTTTGAATGACAATTACTCAGTCATCCAACACTGTATCCATATGAAACTTGCGTCCTTTTTTCCACACAAATAGAGCTTTCTTTTAGTGGTATTTAATCACTAGTGGGTTTTTTATTTTTTGTGCTATAAATAAAATAATATGTAAATTTTGTGAAAAAAATGCCTTTTTCTTCATCTCTGTCATAAATTTTTGCTAATTAGTAATTTTTCTTCATACATTTTGGCCAAAATTTATACTGCTACATATCTTTGGTAAAAATAACCCACATTAGTATATATTATTTGGTCTTTGTGAAAGTTATACAGTCTACAAACTATGGTGCCAATCACTGAAAATTGATCACTTCTGATCAGGCCTTCAGTACATCAGGTGTACCTCATTTCTTGAGACTCTAACTAGTCAAGAAAGTACAAATACCCCCCAAATGACCCCTTTTTACAAAGTAGACATTCCAAGGTATTAAGTAAGTAGCATGGTGAGTTTTTTTAAGTTGTCATTTTTTCCCACAATTCTTTGCAAAATGAAGATTTTTTTTTTTTTTTTATTTTTTTTTTTACTAAATTGTCATATTATCAGGTTATTTCTCACACACAACATATGCATACAACAAATTACACCCCAAAATACATTCCGCTACTCTTCCCGAGTATGGCGATACCACACGTGTGAGACTTTTACACAGCCTGGCCACATACAGAGGCCCAACATTGATGTAGTACCTTCAGACGTTCTACGAGCAAAAATGACGCATCTCATTTCTCAACCACCTATTACACTTTTGAAGTCCCTGGAGTACCAGGACAATGGAATTTCCCATAAAATTACCCCATTTTGGAAAGCAAACACCCCAACGTATAATCTGTGAGGCATAATGAGTCTTTTGAATGGTTAATTTTTTTCCAGAAGTTTTTGGAATATGTGGAAAAAAATTAAAACGCATTTTTTTTTTACACAAAATTGTCAATTTATAAGATATTTGTAACACATAGCATGTATATAGCAAAAATTACACCCCAAAACACATTCTGCTACTCCTCCCGAGTATGGCGATACCACATGTGTAGGACTTTTACACAGCCTGGCCACATAGAGAGGCCGAACATTGAAGTAGTACGTTCAGGCGTTCTAGGAGCATAAATGACACATCTCATTTCATTCCTACCCATCACACTTTTGAAGGTCCTGGACCACCAGGACAGTGAAATTACCCACAAAATGACCCCATTTTGGAAAGTAAACACCCCAACGTATATTCTATGAGACATGGGCTGCAAATAGGTACTCGGGTACTCTGATGGGCTGGAGATAGGTACTCGGGTACTCTGATGGCCTGGTGACAGGTACTCGGGTACTCTGATGGTCTGGTGACAGGTACTCGGGTACTCTGATGGCCTGGTGACAGGTACTCGGGTACTCTGATGGCCTGGTGACAGGTACTCGGGTACTCTGATGGCCTGGTGACAGATACTCGGGTACTCTGATGGCCTGGTGACAGGTACTCGGGTACTCTGATGGCCTGGTGACAGGTACTGTGATGGTTTGGTGACTGGTATTTGGGTACTCTGAAGGGCGGTGACAGGTACTCATATGGACTGTGACAGGTACTCGGGTACTCAGATGAACTGTGACAGGTACTCGGGTACTCAGATGGACTGTGACAGGTACTCTGGTACACAGATGGACTGGAACAGGTACTCGGGTACTCAGATGGGCTGTGACAGGTACTCGGGTACCCTGATGAACTGTGACAGGTACTCGGTACTCTAATGGACTGTGACAGGTACTCGGTACTCTAATGGACTGTGACAGGTACTCGGTACTCTAATGGACTGTGACAGGTACTCGGGTACCCTGATGGACTGTGACAGGTACTCGGGTACCCTGATGGACTGTGACAGGTACTCTGTACTCTAATGGACTGTGACAGGTACTCGGGTACCCTGATGGACTGTGACAGGTACTCGGGTACTCAGATGGGCTGTGACAGGTACTCGGGTACTCAGATGGGCTGTGACAGGTACTCGGTACTCTAATGGACTGTGACAGGTACTCGGTACTCTAATGGACTGTGACAGGTACTCGGGTACCCTGATGGGCCGCGACAGGTACTCGGGTACCCTGATGGGCCGTGACAGGTACTCGGGTACCCTGATGGGCCGTGACAGGTACTCGGGTACCCTGATGGGCCGTGACAGGTACTCGGGTATCCTGATGGGCCGTGACAGGTACTCGGGTACTCTGATGTGCCGTGACAGGTACTCGGGTACTCAGATGGGCTGTGACAGGTACTCGGGTACTCTGATGTGCCGTGACAGGTACTCGGGTACTCTGATGGACCGTGACAGGTATTTGGGTACTCTGATGGGCCAGGACAGGTACTCGGGTACTCTGATGGGCCGGGACAGGTACTCGGGTACTCTGATGGGCCGGGATAGGTACTCGGGTACTCTGATGGGCTGTGACAGGTACTCGGGTACTCTGATGGACTGGGACAGGTACTCGGGTACTCTGATGGACTGTGACAGGTACTCCGGTACTCTGATGGACTGGGACAGGTACTCGGGTACTCTGATGGACTGTGACAGGTACTCTGATGGACTGTGATTGACAGGTACTATGAGGGGTGGTGACAGGTCCTCTTTATTGGGGGGGGGCAATCAGTATGATTGGTGTACACTGTATGCGGTAACGAGATGTTACCGCAATCTCCTCCTCACACACGATCGGTGTGTGAGGAGGAGAACCCGGTAACATCCCGTTACCGCGGTTTGTTTAAATTTTAGTGATTGGCTGTGAAAGGATCACAGCCGATCACGTGGGTAAACAGCCGGCCAATGGCTGTTTACCAGCGTCGGTGACGAGCAGTGTTCCCGGGGAACACGCCGCCACCGACGTGCACGCGCAGCGCGCTCGCGATCGCGCGCATGCACCGTGCACGTTCGGGGTGTGACCATCTGTGATCGGCCGTGACTTCATCACGGGCGATCACGTGGTAAACAGCCATAACGAATGGCTGTTCACCCCCTTCGGTGGCAAGCGGTGTCTCCGTGACACGCCGCCACCGAAGAAACAGGGATGCGCGCATTCCCTGTTTAAACGGGAGGCCGTCATATGACGGCCTCCCGCCACAATAGGTGCGCCGCCTGGCCGTCATTTGACAGCCGGCGGTCGGCATCTAGTTAAACTTTATTTTTAGAATTTTTTATTTATTTATTCATATATTTTACATTTTTGAACTGCCCTGTGGGGGGGCTTTGGTGAAATATCAAGGGTCTAAACAGACCTCTGATGTCTCACTTTTGACTCAGAGAAAGGAATTGAGGACAGAGATTCCCCAGTCCCTTTTCCCTGCTCTTTGCTGAGCAGCTTCCTGTTCATTCACAAACTGAAGCATAGTAAACACTGTGGGGTTGGTTTACTAAAGGCAAATAGACTGTGCACTCTGCGAGTGCAGTTGCTCCAAAGTTTAGTAAATGAGATAAAGCTTCACTTGAAAAAAGAATAGCCAATCGCGTACAAGGAAATAAAAAATAATAATTTTTGCTTGCACATGATTGGATGATGGAAGTTAGCAGAGCTTCTACTCATTTACTAATCTCTGGAGCCTTTATGCCTTTAGTAAATCAACCTGGAACTGGAACCTTTGAACTGGATGGACTTGTGTCTTTTTTTAACCTGACAAACTATGTAACTATGTAACCCCTATGCTTCAGTTATGAATGGACACAGTGAGTGATCAGTACCAGTGGCTCGCTGTGTTCATTCAGGAAAGGAAGGGGCTGATAAATGACTTCTCTGCTCTCCATCCCGAAATGCTTCCTGTGTGCTCGCAACAGCTGCCAGCAGGAGAGGAGGGAAGTGGGCAGTGCTGCGGGGGAGGGGGGTGCACACAGCGGGACCCTGGGCAGTGGGTGAGAGGGGCAGATATTATAAACGATCGCCCCCTTTTGAGCTGATGGGGCCATGTACAGGAAGGTCAGCTGTACTGCCTTATCAGCAACCCTGCCTATACCTACAGCCAGCACCCTGGCTGTACTCTCTCCACCCTGACCTACCTCTGAGCGCCGCCCCTTTGTCTCCTCCCCATCCACCTTGTACCACTAGTTTTAAAAAATACAGGGCCAAGTATTATTTTGGGGTGCTAAGTAAATTGTATAGAATTGGTAATGATGATAGAACCCCATCCAGCAACAGTAGATCCTTCCCAGCAGTAATAGACCCCCCTTGAAACAATAGACCCTCCCCCAGGAACAAAATACGCCCCCAGCAGCAATAGATCTGCCCCAGCAACAAATGGCCCCTGCTGGCAACAAAAGATTCCTCAGCAACCATCATCATTAGACCCTCCCCTCTCAACAGTGAATCTCCCCCAACAAAACAATATATCCCCCACCAGCAGATTGAAGCGAGGCTCCAAAGTCAACAAACGGAACAAACAAATAGAACGGTCTCTATTATTATAATATCATTGGGGCGATCGAGTTCTCCCAGGATCTCGCACAAGTCTCGCATTACATAAAGGAACCAATAAATGACAGGCTGACAGAGGTTGTGTTTTTATGTATGTTACTTTTTTAACCACTTCGTCCCCGGAAAATTTGGCTGCTGAAAGACCAGGCCATTTTTTGCGATTCGGCACTGCGTCAATTTAACTGACAATTGCGCAATGTTGCACCCAAACAAAATTGAAGTCTTTTTTTCCCACAAATAGAGCTTTCTTTTGGTGGTATTTGATCACCTCGGCGGTTATTATTTTTTGCGCTATAAACAAAAAAAGCGACAATTTTGAAAAAAAAAAAAAAACACAATATTTTGTACTTTTTGCTATAATAAATGTCCCCATTTTTTTTTTTTAAAACACATTTTTTCTCAGTTTAGGCTTCTACATATTTTTAATTAAAAAAATGGCAATACGCATATATTGATTGGTTTGCACAAAAGTTATAGCATCTACAAAATAGGTGATAGATTTATAGCATTTTTATTATTATTATTTTTTTTTTACTAGTAATGGTGGTGATCTGCGAAATTTATCGGGGCTGCGACATTATGGCGGACACATCGGACACTTTTGACACATTTTTGGGACCATTGGCATTTATACAGCTGTATATGCTATAAAAATGCACTGATTACTGTAAAAATGTCACTGGCAGGGAAGGGGATGACACTACGGGGGCGATTGAGGGGTTAACTGTGTTCCCTGTGTGTGTTCTAACTGTAGGGGGAGGGGACTGACCTAGAGGAAATTACAGATCGTGGTTCCTAGCTATTAGATACTCACGATCTGTCTCTCCCCACAGAACAGAACGGGGATTTGTGTGTTTACACACACACGTCCCTGCCCGGCTTTTCATGCCCGCGATAGCTCGTGGCCGGCGCTCATCGCCACCGTCGGCCACGAGCATGGGCACCCCCGTTGTGCAGCGTGCTTGTGCACGCCTACTATGCCGGTCCCACGAGCCAACGTATAGCTGTGACGGCTCGTGGGATCAGGGCTGGTGCAAAGATTTTTGACACCTTAGGGGAAAAAACTAATTTTGCGTCCCCCCGTTGGCTCCACCCCTAAATCCACCCCCTTTGCTCTACCCATGTATAACCCACCTTTTTATTGAAGCACCCATCAAATGCAGCCTCACCAGCATCCATCAATGCAGCCTACCAGCGCCCATCAAATTCAGCCTCACCAGCACACATCAAATGCAGCCTCAACAGTGCACATCAATGAATGTTTGCTTGCTTCCATTCATTCAGAGAGTCAGGACACAGACACAGTCCTCCACCGCTGCTTCGCCTCTGACACTATGTGCGAATGGAGCAGCGGCTGCCTGCTGATGCTGAAACTTATTTGCTTGCTGCAGACAGAATAGAGTAGGAACACCAGAGGCTGGGCGCCACAGGCAGCAGTGCGCCCTAGGCGGCTGCCTATTTTGCCTAGTGGTAGCACCGGAACCTGCGCTGGATTGCGCCGACCTGCCGCTGTATAATGACGGCGGCTGATCGTTAAGCGATTAACTTTTGCGACATTGATTTTTAACATTTAATTTTACGTGTTAAAGGTTTCAAAGCAATAGCAATTTTAAATATTTTTTTAAAAAAACTCCCACGGCGCGTCTGCAAATCGCACACAGTTTGAGAATCGCTGCCCTAATACAATAGGCTGTGCACCCCAATTGTTGGCGCCCCATCAGGCAGGTTGTAAGGGGTCCCCCGATATTTCTAATAGGATCGTGTATATGAAAGTTTTCTATTTGCTTGTTTTTTTTTTTTCCTATTTGTTGAACTAGATGGACTCGGGTCTTTGTTCAGCCTGATTATGTAACAATAAAACAATCGATGTCTTGTGCCGTTTGAGAAAACAACCGGACTCGGCCAGAATTGTTATGATATCCTGATTGTGTTGTAGTTGGTAAAAGGATTCAATTTTTCTCATTCCACGAATGCACATGGCTGGCTTCCAGTCCATCAAACAGAGAAAGCAGGTATCTGCCCCTTGATAAGAATACTGCAGGAAAGCACACAGTATTTATAGCAGAGGTTACAGTCTGATCTGTCAACGGATTGAAAATGCAGAAATATTCCTTTGTGCGAATGTCTTCTACTTTCTTGGCGTTATAAAGGTTTGAAGAGTTTTTTTGTGTTTAAGAAGTGAACAGTAAAGCTGTCAGTTCTCTGCTCTTGCTGTGCTCTACAATGCAGTAAATATAAAGGAGACGAGCTTTCAAGTCATTGTGTATGAGATTTTTGTGTTAGCGCTTTCCTGTGTGCATCCACTGTTCTAGGTAACAAGTGACCTTCACCCTCCCTATAAAGTAATGATCGACGAGTGCTTCTCGCCACCACATCCTCTAAGAATGGTGAAATATAGTTCAGTTGCAAGGAGTGCTCTAAGTGGCAAAAACATGGATACATGGGCAGTATCCTATTCTGCTGAAACGTCACACTAGTACCCCAAAAAATACAATTTTCCCATTCTCAAAGAAAAGTGGAGATTGCACCTATGTAGGCATACTAGGATATACAGTATATTCATGGATGGAGTTTTTCTGATATTTTCGGAGAGGTAACTTCAGGGGTGGGACTCATTTTCTAGAGAGCCATAGCAACAAAATTGTTAGAGCAGCCGTAATCATCTAGGGCAGGGATATGCAATTAGTGGACCTCCAGCTGTTGCAGAACTACAAATCCCATGAGGCATAACAAGACTCTGACAGCCACAAGCATGACACCCAGAGGCAGAGGCATGATGGGACTTGTAGTTTTGCAACAGCTGGAGGTCCACTAATTGCATATCCCTGATCTAGGGTTTCTGTGGGACCATAAGGTTCCTCCAGAGGTTGTTAGAAGTTCCTTGAGCAATAGAAGGCCTCTGCCTCTGAGATGAGTAACCATTGACACCAATGATCTTTTTAGCTATCTGTAAGGGGGGATTCTTCCCAATGTGTACAAACGGGGCTGCTATTAGAAATTGTGTGGCTCCCCCCCCATACAGCCTGCCTGCCAGTGCATAGTGGGGAACCCAGGCATCTGACATTCCTAGAAGTGTCAAATGCTGAGTAGTCTTCTGCATTCTCATAGCTCCATTCTCATAGAAACATCACGCTAGCACCCCAAAAAAATTGTATTTTTCCATTCTCAAAGAAAAGTTGAGATTGCAGCTATGTAGGCATGCTAGGATATACAGTATATTCATGGATGGAGTTTTTCTGATTGTTTTCGGAGAGGTAACTTCAGGGGTGGGACTCATTTTCTAGAGAGCCATAGCAACAAAATTGTTAGAGCAGCCATAATCATCTAGGGTTTCTGTGGGACCATAAGGTTCCTCCAGAGGTTGTTAGAAGTTCCTTGAGCAATGAGAAGGCCTCTGCCTCTGAGATGAGTAACAATTGACACCAATGATCTTTTTAGCTATCTGTAAGGGGGGATTCTTCCCAATGTGTACAAACGGGGGTACTATTAGAAATTGTGGGGCTCCCACCCATACAGCCTCCCACAGTATATTCATGGGTAGAGTTTTTCTGATATTTTCGAAGAGGTAACTTCAGGGGTGGGACTCATTTTCTAGAGAGCCATAGCAACAAAATTGTTAGAGCAGCCATAATCATCTAGGGTTTCTGTGGGACCATAAGGTTCCTCCAGAGGTTGTTAGAAGTTCCTTGAACAATGAGAAGGCCTCTGCCTCTGAGATGAGTAACCATTGACACCAATGATCTTTTTAGCTTTCTGTAAGGGGGGATTCTTCCCAATAACTACAAACAAGTCTGCCATTAGAAATTGTGGGGCTCCCCCCATACAGCCTGCCTGGCAGTGCATAGTGGGGAACCCAGGCATCTGACATTCCTAGAAGTGTCAAATGCTGAGTAGTTTTAGGCCTAATGTACATGGGACGCTGAGGCAACCTCTTTTGAACGATTTTTTTGACGGCTTGAAACCGGCGTTCAAAAAACTCCCGTTTAGCTGCGTTTGCGTGCCGCATTTGCGTTTAGGAGCGTTTATTTAAGATAACATCATAAGACCCTCCCAAAGCACAAAAAACAGTATTTAACTATTTCAGCCATTCTGTGGAACCAGAGTGAGTATCAGCAGCTGAGAGAGCAGCAGTGTATTTGTATCTACCTCAATTTCAATGCTTTTACTATGGATCCCATATGTGAACAAATGCTCCTGACGTTGCTCTTGATGAGGCTGAAAAGACGTCAGAAATTGCGTGCGAGGACCAGAGTTTGACGCTACTGGACTCATCCATTGATTGCACATAGCATGTCTGTAGGATATTTTTCCAATATGTATGTACAGCAATGCTAGTGGTGTATTAGATTGGATCATTGGCTCATTAGGGGTATATAAATGGTCTATGAAGCACTGCAAGCAATTACAAGTTTTTAAAATATTTTTTTAGTGGTTTTTCATCATTTGCTATCACTTTTTAAGTTTTGCAATGTAAAAAAATAGGGCATCTTCTAAACGTAAACGCCAGTGCCACATTTAGAAGCGTTTGGTGTCTGAAATGTTGGAAACTTTGGCATCTGAACTCATTTTTTTGCCTTCAAAGAAAAGCCTCTAAACGTAACTGCCTAAAAACGACATTAAACAAACCTGCGTACATGTACACATAAGATAACATTGGATGAGTTCAGGGGCAGCTGAAGAAAGTATCCAACTGCCTCTGAACGTCCGTTTACCAGCAGCTGTGTATATGAGGCCTTATGCGTTCTTCCATGTTGGAAGGGAGGTAGGAGGCATGAGCTGCCAGAGAGGTCTGTATTAGTGTATACAAAAAGTGAGCTGGCATGTATAGGGCATGGGCGAACCTCAGTCCCAAATGCACAAAGAGAAAACGTTGCCTATGGGACTTTAACGAGGCACAGTCAAAAATACAAAATATAAAAAAAGATTTTTTGTTACAAAAAACAGATATTACATTTAAAAACAAGTTGTCATACATACAGTACCTCACAAAAGTGAGTACACCCCTCACATTTTTGTAAACATATTTTATTATATATTTTCATGTGACAACACTGAAGAAATGACACTTTGCTACAATGTAAAGTAGTGATTGTACAGCTTGTATAACAGTGTAAATTTGCTGTCCACTGTTGGCAAAAAATTTGAGTACACCCCTAAGTGAAAATGTCCAAATTGGGCCCAAAGTCAATATTTTGTATGGCCACCATTATTTTCCAGTACTGCCTTAACCCTCTTGAGCCCCGCCAATTAGTATACACCCTGTCTACCCCCCAAAGGACTATTTGGGTGAGGTTATATGTGTGTGTCCACCGGGGGAGGGGG
Source organism: Lithobates pipiens (assembly GCF_037356315.1). NCBI lineage: Eukaryota > Metazoa > Chordata > Amphibia > Anura > Ranidae > Lithobates > Lithobates pipiens. Next base: position 20,648,996 of record NW_027507903.1, read on the forward strand.
GGGAGCAGCGCAGGATGATCGTTCCGCCGGCGGGGGAGGGGGACTGGGCTATCCACCAACTGTGGATGGATGGCTACTGATGTCCGCAAGTCCGAGTCTATCATGACGCTGAATGACAAGCGGTGCGGGGACAGCACTTCGGGTGGTCAGCTGGGTATGAAGGTGATGCTCGGCGGGCCCCCCATTGGGGAACGAGGAGGAAGGGGATGATTGAGACCAGCGCATCGGCACCCGACCCATTGAGGTGAGTGATTATGGGGCCCCTCTTTGATGTATAACACATACGGGTTTTGTATCACAGCCCCACATGAGTATGATTTTGAATGGGATAGCACTCGGTGTGCGGGCAGAGATTATCTGCACTAAATAGTGAAGGTAGATGATCGGGATGGAGCGATAGGAATGTGGATCGCTTATATTAGGATAGCTGTAGAATTGCCTGCTGGTGTTATCTAGTGATAGAGCGGAAGGCTGAGTAGCGAGTTGTGTAAAAAAAATGAATAATAGAACTCCGTGAAGGGTTAATAAAACTGCCCCCAGAGGTATAAAAAGTTGATGGGAACGTATGGCTCCACCCTCAGATGATGTCAATACGACGAAACGCGTCAGGGTGGAACCATACGATACTAGCACAGCAGGATTAGCAGGAGAGAAGGAGGAGAGGTGTCTGGACCGGGAGCTATCAGGAGGGAGCAACTCACAGCTGAGGGCGGTAGGACTATCCTTCAACCTTGCTGATTCAACAAGCTGTATTTATAAGAACCAATGCTCTGAAAGATTTTATGTTTGTGAGTGCAATGTTTGACGTTTTTTTTTTTATTAAATAAAGCATTTTGTTGTGTGATGGAATTACACTATATGCGTTTTTTTATGAATATCTTTGTCTGAGATCTTGAACGCATGACATATGATGGTGATGGAGACCTGAATTAAAGAACCAACAAGAGTTTTCGATAAGGCTTGTGAAACCAGCTGAGTCTGGTAAGAGTAATACCAAAGGGGGACTTTTCACTACCACAGATCCTCCGGTGTGTGGTGTGTGTGAGTGCACGCGTGGAGGTGTATTTCGGGCAGAAGTGCAATACATGTCAAAAAGTCTAAGGCCGCGTACACACGGGCGGACTGTTCGCCCAACCTTGTTCGGCAAACAGTTTCATCAAACAGTCCGCTCAAAATTTGCATGAGCGGACTTGCCCACACACGAGCGGACTGTTTGACGAACAAGGTTGGGCAAACAGTTCGCTCAACTTTTGAAATGAACGGACTCGCCCACGTAAGGCGGAGGCAAATCCGCCCATTTCGAGCGCGTGTACAGGTAGGCGGGGCCCGCGAAGGAGACGTCGCGGGCTCCGCCGCCTGGAATGGGCTTAAAGGGGAACCCCAACGCCGAAAAAAATCGGCGTGGGGGTTCCCCCCAAGTCCACACCAGACCCTTGTCCGAGCACGCTACCCGGCCGGCCAGGAAAGGGGGGCGAGCGAACGCGCCCCCCCTCCTGAGCCGTACCAGGCCGCGTGCCCTCAACATGGGGGGTGCCTTGGGGAAGGGGGGGCCGCGCGGCCCCCCCACCCCAAAGCACCTTGTCCCCATGTTGATGAGGACAAGGGCCTCTTCCCGACAACCCTGGCCGTTGGTTGTCGGGGTCTGCGGGCGGGGGGCTTATCGGAATCCGGGAGCGCCCTTTAAGAAGGGGGCCCCCGGATACCGGCCCCCCACCCTATGTGAATGAGTATGGGGTACAATGTACCCCTACCCATTCACCTGTGAACTAAAGTACAATAAAAAACACAACACAGAGAAAAAATATTTTATTGCACAGCTCCGGGGGTCTTCCGTCTTCGGGGGTCTTCTCGCCGGACTCCTCCGCTATCTGTGTGTAGCTCTTTTGCTAGCGGAGGAGTCCGGCTTTCTTCCTCCCCGCCGCCGGCCTCTTCTCCCGACTTCGGGGGTCTTGTCCCCCTCTTCGGTTCTTCTGCCGGGCCACCGCGCCTGGTCCGGTGGCCCGGTCTTCTGTCGCCGTCTTCCGTTCTTCTGTCGCCGCCTTCGGTTCTTCTGCCGGGCCACCGCGCCTTCTTGTAGCTCTTTTACAGGCGGTGGCCCGGTCTTCTGTCGCCGCCGCCGCCTTCCGTTCTTGTTCTTCTTCTTGTTCTTCTTCTTCTCCTGGAGATGTTGACTCGACGAGCTCTCCGGCCGGAATGCCAGAGCCGCGCTGTGCGGTCACTTATATAGTGACAATGGGGCGGTGTCACATGGTATATGTCACATGGGTTGGTCACATGGTGACCCCGCCCCCTTACGATGTCATAGTCCCCATGTGACATCAACCCATGTGACCAACCCATGTGACATATACCATGTGACACCGCCCCATTGTCACTATATAAGTGGCAGCGGAGCGTGTCCCTGGCATTCCGGCCGGAGAGCTCGTCGAGTCAACATCTCCAGGAGAAGAAGAAGAACAAGAAGAAGAACAAGAACGGAAGGCGGCGGCGGCGACAGAAGACCGGGCCACCGCCTGTAAAAGAGCTACAAGAAGGCGCGGTGGCCCGGCAGAAGAACCGAAGGCGGCGACAGAAGAACGGAAGACGGCGACAGAAGACCGGGCCACCGGACCAGGCGCGGTGGCCCGGCAGAAGAACCGAAGAGGGGGACAAGACCCCCGAAGTCGGGAGAAGAGGCCGGCGGCGGGGAGGAAGAAAGCCGGACTCCTCCGCTAGCAAAAGAGCTACACACAGATAGCGGAGGAGTCCGGCGAGAAGACCCCCGAAGACGGAAGACCCCCGGAGCTGTGCAATAAAATATTTTTTCTCTGTGTTGTGTTTTTTATTGTACTTTAGTTCACAGGTGAATGGGTAGGGGTACATTGTACCCCATACTCATTCACATAGGGTGGGGGGCCGGTATCCGGGGGCCCCCTTCTTAAAGGGCGCTCCCGGATTCCGATAAGCCCCCCGCCCGCAGACCCCGACAACCAACGGCCAGGGTTGTCGGGAAGAGGCCCTTGTCCTCATCAACATGGGGACAAGGTGCTTTGGGGTGGGGGGGCCGCGCGGCCCCCCCTTCCCCAAGGCACCCCCCATGTTGAGGGCACGCGGCCTGGTACGGCTCAGGAGGGGGGGCACGCTCGCTCGCCCCCCTTTCCTGGCCGGCCGGGTAGCGTGCTCGGACAAGGGTCTGGTGTGGACTTGGGGGGAACCCCCATGCCGATTTTTTTCGGCGTTGGGGTTCCCCTTTAAGCCCATTCCAGGCGGCGGAGCCCGCGACGTCTCCTTCGCGGGCCCCGCCTACCTGTACACGCGCTCGAAATGGGCGGACTTTCCGAGCGGGAACAGTCCGCTCATTTCGAAAGTACAGCGGACAAGCCCACACACGGGCGGACTGTTCGCTCAAACACAGTTTCAGCGGACAGTTTTTCGGAATTTCCGAAAGACTTTGTCCGTCCAACTGTCCGCTGAAACTGTCCGCTGAAAGCCCACACACGAGCGGACTGTCCGCCCAAACACTGTTCAGCGGACAAGGTTGGGCGAACAGTCCGCCCGTGTGTACGCGGCCTAAAGAACTGTGTCAGATCTCTCCCAGATCGAAATTTACCATCAGGGGATAATAATTGAATATTGATAAACTACATGATTGGATACAGAGTTTGATTTTATGGACTACAGGACTGTATGCATACTATGAGTTTATGCATGAAAATTTTGGATTACCTGATCATTTATTGCACTTAATAGTTATTTTTGTTAAATGTAGTAGTATGCGCTGTTTTCTCTATTGATGGATTAATTTATCATTTGGTGGATTGATTTATTTTATATATTTTTAGTGATAACTGAACCAGGACTTGCAGCAGACTTGCAGAATGATTGCAAAGAAAGTTGATCTGGAGTCATGCAATGTGGACTTGCTGCAATTGTGCAACAAACTTGTGAAGCCTGGCAAGCCTATCAATAGCTTAGCAAGTCATATTTAAACTTGCAGCTCAATTGCTTGCTATCTGGGTTATTCCTCGTTTCCACAGGCTTTCATCTATCTGTACGAATGGTCCCCTGAAGCCGTTCCTCTTGGCTGCTCAACTGGTTGTAGCTCTCAGACATTATTGCATGCAGTGCAGAACATCCTGGAAGGGTTGATGAGAATGAAAGCCCTTGAGGTGACCTCACCGCGTATCTCCTCCTCGGCATCACGTTGTTGTCCTCACCATTCTTCTCCTCCCTCGGCTAATAGGGTATATTCACTTTTCGGCCAATTGGGAAACGGGTTTCAGGACCCGCTTCCTGATTGGCCTGCAGGAGGATCAGGAAGACGATAGTGAATATTAATTTGCTATTGTCACACAACTGGGTGTGCTCGAGGCGCAGTGCACTGCGCCCCCCCCCCCCCCTCCCCCGATCCTACCCTTTTTCAAAGACTATTAGCGCCTCTGGCTTCTAAAAAAAAATAAAAAAAAAATTTGAATCCATACGTCCGGCATGTAGATTAGGGGGCAGGAAGCATGGATTAGGGGGCGGCGCCCCTGTGCCCTGCATTGTGGCCCACCACTGGTTGAAACCTTGCACTGAACATATCTATCTATCTATCTATCTATCTATCTATCTATCTATCTATCTATCTATCTATCTATCTATCTATCTATCTATCTATCTATCTATCTATCTATCTATCTATCTATTTATTATTCATGCATCCATCTAACCAAGGAACTGCTGACTTTGAAGTTTTTTTTTAAGAGTTCCAGTCAATATATTGTATGGTCTGCACTTTCACAACCCTTTCAAACAGTCAACGCACAACTATTTCTGGTGATCAATGGACAGCGCACGGTAAGGTCAACTGACCAGTAATATGGGTTAAAGGTCAAGAAAAGGCAGCAGGACACAGGCCTAGACAAGGTGATGAAAGATAGATTTGAGTTTGGGATGATTAGAGACGGATGATCTATCAGCAGCGCGGAAAGCTGCCACCCTGTCTGCACTCCGACCATTCTCTACCGCCTTCCCATGATCAAAAATACTAGCTTGAGTCATCTGCTTTGCATGACCCGAGATATAAGCGATGGTTTCATTTATATTCTCCTCTTCATGAAAGAAGACAATAAAGCTGCTTATTGGCCCTCATTATCTGCACCCCAGTGTGCCTTGCATACCTGCTCCACTGCACCGGTTCAAGTCAATTAATCCTAATATCCGTCTATCCAAGGGTAATTTCTCATCTTGGCAGGCCGCCTTTTGTAATGACTAAATGGGAGTAGCCAAGTCCTCCAATGCTGGCCCCCTGCCAAATGTTTCCCTTTTCTCCCCAATATTTCCTGGGTGATTTATGCAAGCTCTTTAACCCTTTCATTGCCAAGGCCCAAGCCAACATGCCTGAACGTCCTCATCCCCCCCCCCCCCCCCCCGCCGCAACTGGATAATACTCATCTCACCCTAGAATGACATTTCAGGAAATTGACATCGCCAGGCTCTGCTTCTTATGTGTTTGCATTTATCCTTCTTTATCCTTTTTGACATATACAGTAAACAGATTACACAAGCTCCCTTCCCAAGCGATCACCTATGATAATTATTCTCTCCTGGTTGGGGGATTATATTAGCAGCTGTGGCGAAGAGACTTATGGAATTTTGCCTTCATGTCTGACTCAGCTGGAAATATACATTCTCATAGACTCTTACCGATACAAAAATGAACGCACACCGCAAACTCTGCTGGAAAGACACTCACGGGCTGTGCTGTTATGCTATAAGATGCAAACTTGTTCAAGTGTGTATTTAGAGCTGAGCCCCGGGATAAGCAAATATCATCTAAATACAAGAGCCCAGATAGCAAGCGATTGAGCTGCAAGTTTGCTAAGCTATCACTAGATTTGCCAGGTTTCACAAGTTTGTTGCACAATGGCAGCAAGTCCTCATTGCATGACTCCAGATCAACTTTAGACCAGTGGTGCCCCATCCATATATGGGGCACAGGGCCCTAATGTATGCGCCCGGCCCCTATTCAACATTCGGGACACTGGATGCATTGATCTTCAATTTTTTTTTTTTTTTTGAAGCACATGATTAGAACCTAAGGCTGTAATTGGCTTCAAAAAAGTGTGGACTCGGGGCGCAGAGCTCACCCACTTGTGTGACAATAGCGAATTAATATTTGCTATTGTCTTCCTGCTTCTCCTCCTAGCCAATCAGGAAGCAGGTCCTGAGACCCGATTGGCCAGGACTCACTTCCTGTTCGGCCGGGAGGAGAAGCTACGGCCCCGGAGCGAGTAGCGAGATCCTTGTCATCTGCCTCCTATGTGGAGATCGCTACCCCCCAAATATTGAGCACTGTTTTTTGTTTTGATTCGTTAATCTAGTTATGTTTCATTAAATTCAATTGCTTAATTCAATTTGTATTTGGAGTTCGTATTTGGAATTCGTTTTATGTCTTTTTTAAATTTTCTTTTAATTTACAGGTTTTTTTTTTTTTTCAAATCTATACATTTTAAAACAGTCCATTCAAAAACTTTAGATTTTTTTCGATTCAAATGTGACAGAGTGAACAAACAAAAGAAACATCTTCATCAAATGAATACAATGACTCTTTAACCACTTTCAGACCGGACCAATTTGCTGGTCAAAGACCAGACCACTTTTTGCGATTCGGCACTGCGTCACTTTAACTGACAATTGCGCGGTCATGCGACGTGGCTCCCAAACAAAATTGACGTCCTTTTTTTCCCACAAATAGAGCTTTCTTTTGGTGGTATTTGATCACCCCTGCGGTTTTTATTTTTTGCGCTATAAACAAAAATAGAGTGACAATTTTGAAAAAAACAAATTATTTTTTACTTTTTGTTATAATAAATATCCCCCAAAATATATAAAAAAACATATTTTTCCCTCAGTTTAGGCCGATACGTATTCTTCTACATATTTTTGGTAAAAAAAATCGCAATAAGCGATTATTGATTGGTTTGCGCAAAAGTTATAGCGTGTACAAAATAGGGATAGTTTTATAGCATTTTTATTAATACTTTTTTATTATTTTTTTTTTACTAGTAATGGCGGCGATCAGTGATTTTTATTGTGACTGCGACATTGTGGGGGACCCATCGGACATTTTTGACACATTTTTGGGACCATTGTCATTTATACAGTAATCACTGCTATATAAATGCAGTGATTCCTGTGTAAATGACACTGGCAGTGAAGGGGTTAACCAGTGGATGGCAGTGTAGGGGTTAAGTGTTCCTAGGGGTGTGTTACTAACTGTGGAGGGGTTGGGCTTTCATTTAGTGAACACTGATCTCTGCTCCAATCACATGGAGCAGAGATCAGCGTCACTAGTTGCTAGGCAGAATGGAGAAATGTTGTTTACAACGGCACTTCTCCATTCGGCCGCTCCGTGAGACGATCGCGGGGATGCCAGCGGCGGCGCGCTCCCGATGGCAGGGCGGCAAATTTAAAGGGACGTACATGTACACCCATTTGCCTGCCCGTGCCATTCTGTCGACGTACATCGTTGTGCGCTGGTTGGCAAGTGGTTAAAGGGATTGTAAAGTAATTATTTTATTTTTTTTAAATAACAAACATGTTATACTTACCTCCACTGTGCAGCTCGTTTTGCACAGAGTGGCCCCGAACCTGCTCTTCTGGGGTCACTCGGCGGCTGTCTCGACTTTTTCCCGCAGGTACTTCTCACGTTCATGCGAGCTCCCTCGCATGGTGAGAAGTACCTGCAGGGGCTCTCCCATGATACAGCTGGCGGCTATAGCTGCTCGCTGTATCACACGGCCCCACCCCCAGGCGCTACGCGTCAGTGGATGTGATTGACAGCAACGCGAGCCAATGGCTGCGCTGCTTTCCATCCATCCACTCCAGCCAATCAGCGGCCGATTAAGAGGCTGAGTGGCGAGGAAGGATGGCGGGGCGAGCGCCGGATTTTCGAGGGGTGAGGTAAGCAAAATGGGGGGCTGGGGGCGCAGGGTTTTTTTTTCAAGTCCATACTTCTCTTGTGTTTGTTGTTTTACTTGAATGGCTGGGCCGCAATGACGTCACTCCTCCACATGCGCATGTCATCATTGTGGCATGGGGCTCTACATGTGCAGTGATGTCATCAGCAAGTTTAGAAGGTATTCACTGAACCTATAGGTAAGACTTAAAAAGGTGTTCCAGCCTGGAAAAAAAAAAGAAAAGTCAGCAGCTACAAATACTGTAGCTGCTGACTTTTAACCAGTTCCCGACCGGCGCACGCCAATGTACGTCGGCAGAATGGCACGGGCAGGCATATTGGCATACAGGTACATCCATTTTTTAATGACGCCCTGCGTGCGCGCCGCCGCCGGTGTGCTCGCGTGCCGGTCAGGACTCCCGTGACCCCGGTCGCGGGTCCCGCGGACTCGATCGCCGCGGGGATACCTGCGATCGTCTCACAGGGCGGCTGAACGGGGAGATGGCGTTGTAAACAGCATCTCCCCGTTCTGCCTAGCAACAAGTGACGCTGATCTCTGCTCCATGTGATTGGAGCAGAGATCAGTGTTCACTAACACAAAGCCCAGCCCCCCACAGTTAGTAACACGCCCCTAGGAACACTTAACCCCTACACTGCCACCCCCTGGTTAACCCTTTCACTGCCAGTGTCATTTACACAGGAATCAATGTATTTGTATAGCATTAATTGCTGTATAAATGACAATGGTCCCAAAAATGTGTCAAAATGTCCGATGTGTCCGCCATAATGTCGCAGTCTCAATAAAAATCGCTGATCCCCACCATTACTAGTAAGAAAAAAATTATTAATAAAAATGCCATAAAACTATCCCCTATTTTGTAAACGCTATAACTTTTGCGCAAACCAATCAATAATTGCTTATTGCAATTTTTTTTTACCAAAAATATGTAGAAGAATACGTATCGGCCTAAACTGAGGGAAAAAATACGTTTTTTTATATATTTTGGGGGATATTTATTATAACAAAAAGTAAACAATTATGCGTTTTTTTCAAAATTGTCGCTCTATTTTTGTTTATAGAGCAAAAAATAAAAACCGCACGGGTGATCAAATACCACCAAAAGAAAACTCTATTTGTGGGAAAAAAAGGACGTCAATTTTGTTTGGGAGCCACGTCGCACGACCGCGCGATTGTCAGTTAAAGCGACGCAGTGCCGAATCACAAAAAGTGGTCTGGTCTTAAGCCAGCAAAATGGTTCAGTCTGAAAGTGGTTAATATATGGACACTTACTTGTCCAGAGAGCCCTCGATGTCGGCACCCCAGCCTACCTTTGGATTGGCTGTCGGGGGCTGCCACCGCCATCTCCACTTAGGGAAACCAGCAGTGAAGGCTTTCGTTTCCACAGACGGTTCCCAACTGTGCATGCACAAAGCGCACTTAGCTTTCTAAGTAGCGGCGAAAGGGGCTGAACTTCAGAGGGACTGCGCCGCAATGCCGTCTCCCAGAAGTGGGGAGAGGGACCTGTCAAAAACAGGTACCTGTTCCCCCCTACCCCCTGAAAGATGCCAAATGTGGCACCTGGAGGTGGATTGGGGAAGCAAATAAGCTGAGGTTCCGCTTTTAGGTGGAACTTTGCCTTAATAAAAGCTTACCTGTAGGTACAAATTGTAAATCAGAGTTTACCACAGCTTTAAAGAGGAAGTAAACCCTGATGGGTTTACTTCCTCTTTGTCTCGCTGCAAAGGTAAAGCATAATGCATAGTAGTCCATTATGTGTCACTTACCTGACACAGGAGCCAGCTATGTCACCGCTGTCCCCTGTAGTCCAGAGCCTCCATCTTCTTCCGGGTATAGCTGCTCCGGCCACTCACAGCGCCGGAGCAGCGATGACGTCACTCCCGCACATGCGCATGGGAGCTGCCACTAACGGCATATCGCCGCTATCTACGGCGCAAGCACCGTAGACAGCTGTCACTGTCTTTTAGTAAATATCTCCTAAACCGTGTAGGTTTAGGAGATATTTCTTGGACCTACAGGTAAGCCTTAATCTAGGCTTACCTGTAGGTCAAAGTGGTTTGTTAAGCCCCGTACACACGAGAGAACTTATGTCCGACAGACTTCCGAAGGAGTTCTGCCGGAGTTCCGACAGAGTTCTGATGGACTTTTCGACTGAGCGGACTTGGCCACACACAATCACACTAAACTCCGACGGATTCGAACGTGATGACGTACGACTGGACTCGAATAAGGTAGTTCATAGCCAGTAGCCAATAGCTGCCCTAGCGTCGGTTTTAGTCCGTCGGAATAGCATACACACGAGCGAATTTTTCGGAGGGACCGGGTCCGGCGGAGTTCCGTCGGAAAAATGTGAAGCATGTTCCATATTCTAAAGTCCGTCAGACTTTGGCGAATCAAAAGTCCGTTGCAGCCCACACACGATCGAATAGTCTGACGGAATCATTCCGTCGGACTTTGGATGTTCAAAAGTCCGCTCGTGTGTACGCGGCATAAGGGTTTACAACCACTTTAACCTTTGCCAACACTATATAAAAAAAACAAACTGTAGATATACTTTTCATACATCTCTAGATGTGTTTACTGCAGTCAATGGGCTCAACAATAAACCAGAACTCTTACATCTACCTGGAAGACTAAATTCTACATTTTGCACATGTCGTATTAGTTTGGACATAAGTTGAATGTGTTAGGTGAGGAGTGCACTTAAACAACAATCCAGGATTGTGTGATTTTTCCAGTAGATGCGACAGCTTTGCTGGAAATAAACAACCTCTCTGATTAACCCAGCAAATTCAAAATGATAACCTTTAATTGGCCACCTTACAGAGCATCGCGCTGCATTCTTAACCGCCGCTCAGCTAAAGCTGTTCTAGACATTAATATATTCAATCATATGACGATATTCATCTGTGTGACTTTGGCTTGGTTGACCTACGTGGCGCAGAACCCGATGTGCTTTTTCAGGTGGCTTCATTAGTGCTGTTTTCATTTATCTGCCTGATATGCAAGGCTTATAAGTTTGCCACCTATGACTTGAGTGGGCCCGGCGATAGTTATATCCACATGCGACTCTGTTGTGCTGGAGATGGATCGGCAGGCTTTTCAAACTACCATAGGTAGCCCGCTGCTCATTACAGCAATGTCTTGCCGGAATTAAAGAGTCCCTCTCATTTCTGAACGTTTGCTTTGAGTCCTGACCTCCCCCTGGTTGGATTTCATTTGGCGATTCATGCTCATCCCAACTCCTTTTTTTTTTTTTTTTAAGCTGAAATGCACAGTCAATTAAAAGAGAAATTAAAAAGCCGAGATGGAAATTAAAAGGGAAACATCAAAGTGGTGGCTGATTTGTCACCAAGCAGGTTACTGATCTTCATTCTTTGAATGGCTTTAGGCCTGAAGGAAGCCGGTGATCCACAAGACACTGATTTAATGATGCAACAACTTGAATGCGCTAAATATAAATTTTTAAATGATCCTTTGAGATGCTGCTGATATTAACATCTAAATGCATCAATCACTGAATGGCAAATATAGTTGGGCCAGCCAGCTGTTGATTAATTTAAAACATCTCTCTACTTCTAATGGGATGGAAGTTAAAAGGATATCTGTAGATAACAGAGTTGGAGTTGGAAGTTGGTTTGGTGGTCAGGGAGTTTATGAAAGCGGGAAGGAGAATGCTTGTAATCTTGATCAGGAAAGCAACTCTGTATCACAGATGCTTGGACAGGAGCTTTCAAACAATCTTGATTACGGATCAAAAATAACATTTCAAGTCTCATCCTCTTTGGACTTTTGGGTTAGTTTTCTTTTACTCGAGGCTGGTTCCTTGGAGAATGACTCTAATACTTAGCACTTCGAAGAGTTGTTTTCTTTTCTAAAACCATTTGTGGGAAAAAAAAAGTGTTTGGGAAGTTCACAAACTTTATGCATCTAATTAAAATAGTGCAATGTTAATGTTGTTGTGCACCTTGGCACTTATGGTTTGGCCCAAAATTATTTGTTCAAGAGTTTGGGGTCAGGATCTTGGCAAGCTAGGGTGCGCACTTATGATTTCAGTGGTTCTACCTACAATTCAGATGACCTACCAGTGGGGGCCACTTCATTAGGGACGCCGCCCCCTTAGCCCCTGTACACACGGTCGGAGATTTCGACAACAAAATCCGTTGGATTTTGTCTGTCGGATTTTGTCCGTCAGATCTTGTCCGAAACTGTTGCATACACACGGTTGGAACAAAGTTGTCGAAAAATCCGATCTTTCAGAACGTGATGACGTAATTTCGTTACGATGGGACTACGTTCAGGCTAGTAGCCAATAGCTTTGATGTAGGAATTTGATCTGAGCATGCGTGGCACTTGGTCCGATCAAAATTCTCTACACATGATCGGAGTATGTCCGATCGGCCCAGTTGGTCGGGAAATATTTCCAACAAGTTGGAAAATTGGGTCCGATGGATATTCCGACGGAAGTAGTCCGATGCATACCACACACAGTCGGATTATCCGACAACACGGTCCGATAGGACACATTCCAACGGATTCTCCGACCGTGTGTACAAGGGCTTAATCTATGCTCCCAGCCTCTAATCTACATGCAGGGCACCAGACACATGGATTTCATGTTTTGTTTTTTAAGCACATGATTAGCACCTGAGTCTCAAATTGACCTTAAAAAGGGTGTGCTCGGTGCGCAGAGCCCACCCAGTTGTGTGACAATAGCGAATTAATATTCGCTATTGTCTTCCTGATTCTCCTACTGGCCAAACAGGAAGTGGGTCCTGAGACCCAAATGGCCAAGAGCTGAAGTGTCTGTATTGGCCGCCAAGGAGGAGATTCAGTGGGAAGCCACCAAGGAGGAGACACAGTGGGAAGCCGCCAAAGCTGCCCGCTTTGGCGGCTTCCCGCTGCGTCTCCTCCCTCTTTTGTCTCAAATTGACTTTAAAAAGCCCGAGCCAACCCAGTTGTGTGACAATAGCAAATTAATATTCACTATTGTCTTCCTGGTTCTCCTACTGGCCAATCAAGAAGTGGGTCCTGAGAACCAATTGGCCAAGAGCTGAATCGACCGTATTGGCCGCCAAGGAGGAGATGCAGCGGGAAGCCACAGAGGAGAAGACACAGCGAGAAGCCACCAAAGCTGCCTGCAACCTAGATGGGGTAAGTGTGAGGCTGGTGGGCAGATGGGCAGGAAACAGGGGGAATTGTATGTTGTATTGCAGACGGGGGGGGGGGATTTTAACTGACAGACTGACTGACCGAACGGGAGGGATTTGACTGACGGACCAAATGAACAGGATGTGGGAGTGGTGGCAGGGGGTTTGTTTTGCTACCCCCACCCAAAAAATGAAGCACCGGCAGCTACTGTGTTTTACCTACAATTCAGATCTTAAAGAAGTAGTATAGTAATTTTTTTTAACTTTTACCTATAGGTAAGCCTATAATAAGGCTTACTTGTAGGTAAAAAGAATATCTCCTAAACCTGTATGGTTTAGGAGATATTCCCCTTGCAATGAGCCCCTGACCTCATTGGCGCATGCGCTCTGGGGATTCTCGACTGAAAGCCCGGCGGACACCGGACCTTGCCGGAAAGAAATCTTGCACGTGCATGTGCGGGAGTAACGACATCGCAGCTCCAGCCACTCACAGTGCCGGAGCCGCAAATTCCCGGAGGACACGCCCAGGGAAAATGTCAGCTCCCTCTGCGTGGATTGGGTGAGATACCGATGGCTCGTTCTAAGGTAAGTATTTTATAATGAGCTAGTATGCACTGCATACTAGCTCATTATGTCTTTTCCCTTACAGGTGTAGGAAAAAAAAAAAACTCAGTGGCTTTACTACCACTTTAAAGCAATATTAAACGTGTGGCAGGTACTTCTCCAGGTTAATTGAACCCATGAGGGAGAGAGCTGCCTGCTAGCAGCTGTGTGGACTTTCCACCCCTTTCCTCTCCTCTCACACACGCAGATACACAGAACTGTTTACTTTGTAGCCTCCCTATTGGAAGAGACTGAAAGCCAATCACCAGGGAACAGCAGCAGAGAACTGTGGAATATGAAGTCCTAACACAAGGCAGCCTGACTAATGCCGCGTACACACGATCGAATTGTCCGGCGTACTTAGTCCGCCGAAACGCATTTCACCGGACAATTCGATCGTGTGTGGGCTTCAGCAGACTTTCTCAGCGTAAAGTCCGGCAGACTTAGAAAGTATTTTTGCAGTCCAATCTTTCCGCCGGACTTGGCTTTCAGCGGACAATACGTTCGTGAGTATGCTAGTCCGGCGGACTAAGAATGACGCATGCTCAGAAGCAAGTACGAGAAGGAAGCTATTGGCTACTGGCTATTGAACTTACTTTTTCTAGTCCCGTCGCACGTGCTGTACGTCATCGCGCTAGCAAGCGTCAGGCTTTCTCTGTGTCCGTGTGTGGCCAAGTCAATTCGGGAGAAAGTCCACCGGACTATCCGCCGGATTGTTTGCCGGACTAAGTATGCCGGACAATTTGATCGTGTATACGCGGCATTACTGTGTAAGGGGCAGGACTGCAAATCACAGGCTGCACTGCTCAAAGTCAAGAGGAATGTGAGAGAGACTATAAAAAGCACAGGGCGGACCAGGCCAAAAAGCCTTGTACTTGGATCCCATCGGGAGAGCATAGTTTGTAGACGCTATGACCTTTGCAAAAACCAATCAATATACGCTTATTGGGTTTTTTTTTTATTTTTTATTTTTTAACAAAAATATGTAGCAGAATACATATTGTCCTAAACTGATAAATAAATTAGTTTTTTTCTTGGATGTGTTTTATAGGAGAAAGTAAATATATATATATTTTTTTCCAAAATTGTTGGTCTTTCTTTTTTTTTAACCGCAAAAAAATAAAAACCGCAGAGGTGATCAAATACCACCTAAAGAAAGCTCTATTTGTGGGAAAAAGGACATAAATTTGATTTGAGCACGACAGCGCAATTGTCAGTTAAAATCTTACTATATGCAGTAAAGCACGCTTGTTATACTGTGGAACCTAAGGGTTAAATACCCTGCATTGAGTAAAAAGGCTGTTTGATCCTGTCTTCTCTGATCCTCCCCTTCTTGCATTGTCCCCATAACATGTCTGGATTGGAGTGAGCTTGCACATGCTCAGTTTGGTGTATATTGCTAGAGAGTTTCTTTTTTTCTTGGGAGAGTGCATGTGCAGACAGACAGAGGGCCAGGAGTTCTTCAGCCTCATGGGACAGTCAGAAAACTCCTCCAAGCTTTAACCCATGCTTGGGTGGACACTGATAGAAGTCATAAGACTGCTATCTACTGCTGATGAGAAAAGGTATTTAGCAGTTTATACATATCTCCCAACTGTCCCTGATTTGGAGCAATGTCCATCTGTTCCTCTGTCCCTCAGTCCTCCTCATTTGTCTCTCATTTTGGTCTGATCTATATAGATGTATATAAAATGCACTTTTTAGCTATCAAAAGGTGTTTTCCAGTGCTAAACCTTTCATCTGATTTCTAAATTGCTACATTTGTAAATTCCAAAAGCCAATATAAGTAAAAAAAGCACTCCAATCTTGTTTTTTTTGTACAATTCTCCTTTAAGGGGGTGTGGCAAGGGGTGTGTCCTATACCTGCATACTTTTGCTGATAGGTGTCCCTCATTCCCATCCCAAAAAGTTGGGAGATATGGTTTATATTTACTAAAATAATTGCATTTCCGTGTTCTGTGTACTGTGGGAGACCAGATATAGTGAATGAAGGCTTCTGGGTTTAGTAACACTTAAAAAAAAAAGTTATGCCCACTGTTACATTACTTTTGGCACAGCCTTCATAGTTCGTGTGGTGCCGCGTACACACGACCGGACTTTTCGACGGTCCAGGTCCAACGGTCTACCCGATGAACTTTCGGCGGAGGTCCGACGGACTTTCTGAACGAAACAGACTTGGCCACACGCGACCGGACTAAGTCCGTTCGAAAGTCCATTTGTTTTGAACGTGATGACGTAAACGGAACTAAACAAGGAAGTTCAATAGCCAATAGCTGCCCTTGCGTCGTATTTGGTCCATCGGACTATCATACAGACGAACGGTTTTCCCAATTTTTAGACCGTGAGCAAACAAGCAGGACAAAACTCTGGATAGCCGCACACTGGAAAAAGACTTGAAATCCCATCTTTAAATGAAACAACGTGGGTCACATCAAAACAATAGAAAAAAATCCAAAGCAAAAGAATAACAAGGTACAGGAAAATGCTGACGTGTTTCGCACCGTAATCAGTGCTTACTCATAGCTATGGGCTATCCTTTCCCGATTTTTAGACCGTCAGACTAAACAAGGACGTTCAATAGCCAGTAGCCAATAGCTGCCCTTGCGTCCTATTTGATCCATCAGACTAGCACACAGACGAACGGTTTTCCCGATTTTTAGACCGTGAGCAAACAAGCAGGACAAAACTCTGGATAGCCGCACACTGGAAAAAGGCTTGAAATCCCATCTTTAATTAAAACAACGTGGGTCACAAAAAAACAAAGTAAAAAAATCCAAAGCAAAAGAATAACAGGGTACAGGAAAATGCTGACGTGTTTCGCACCCTAATCAGTGCTTACTCATAGCTATGGGCTATCCTTTCCCGATTTTTAGACTGTCGGACTAAACAAGGACGTTCAATAGCCAGTAGCCAATAGCTGCCCTTGCGTCGTATTTGGTCCGTCGTACTAGCACACAGCACACAAACGACCGGTTTTGCCGATTTTTAGACCGTGAGCAAACAAGCAGGACAAAACTGAGTAAGCACTGATTACGGTGCGAAACACGTCAGCATTTTCCTGTACCCTGTTAGCCTTTTGCTTTGGATTTTTTGATGTTGTTTTGATGTGACCCACGTTGTTTCAATTAAAGATGGGATTTCAAGTCTTTTTCCAGTGTGCGGCTATCCAGAGTTTTGTCCTGATTGTTTGCTCATGGTGTGTGTAATGGTCAGCACCTGGGGCTCATCAATAGCACACAGAGCTTCAGTCCTCAAGGATTACTTTGGAGCGGTGGTTCATCCTTTCCCGATTTTTAGACTGTCGGACTTGAGTCCGTCGGATGGAATTGAAGCATGTTCTATTTCTAGGTCCGTTGGACTTTAGGGGAAAAAAACTCCACTGGAGCCCACACAAGATCGGATTCCGGTCCGCCGGACCAAGTCTGCCGGAAAGTCCGATTGTGTAGCCGTGTACACACGGGCGGACTGTCTGGCCAACTTAGTCCGTCGAAACACATTTCAGCGGACAGTCCGCTCGTGTGTGGGCTTCAGCGGACTTTTTCAGCGTGCAGTCTGGCGGACTAAGTATTTCGGAATTTCCGTAATATTGTCCGTCATACTTTGGTTTCAGCGGACAATCCGCTCGTGAGTAGGCTAGTTCGACGGACTAAGTATGGCGCATGCTCAGAAAGGATTTACACGGCGAAAGGTTGCATTGCTGTGTATTGGACTTCCTATTTCTAGTCCCGTCGTACGTGCTGTACAAGTCATCGCGCAAACTTTCGACGGACTGTTTTGCATCCGTGTGTGGTCAAGTCCGTTCATTCGAAAGTAGGACGGACTGTCCGTCGGATTGTCTGACGGACTAAGTTGGCCATACAGTCCGCCCGTGTGTACGCGGCTTGTGTACGCGGCATTAGATGTTACTGTATTTTTAATGACAAAACCATATTAGTTGACACAAGCCACCTCTCATTTAGAGGAAAAATGCTAATGAACTCTCTATTAATAATTGTGCAATTACTGTGAGACTTGCATAGAGCCAAAATCATGCCATCTGCTGCCAGTCACCTATTCAGCACTCTGCCCGGGGTTGACACATACACTTGGGTGCAGCAGAGCCTGCACACACACACGTACTGTTGGATCATGGAACATCATAGATCCAGATGCTACAGTATGGCACATCTTTGACTTTGGCAGCCGTAAGCATTGCAGGGACATCGGCTAAGTCTCATTTCTGCTCTTCGTTGCTCGTGAATGATGGACCAAAGATCAATTTACAGATAGTGCCAGCAATTGTCTATTTGAAACTAAAGGATAAAGGCCTTTATGATTTGAATCTCAGGAGAAAACAGCAAGGAGCGTTGTGTTTCTTATTGTCTTCTAAGGAACGCATTATGTGTCCTGGAAAGTAAGGTTTTGCAGGTGCAGAACTCATCTGCTCAGGATCAGAATCTTCCCCGAGATGATGTGAGTATTGCGGTGATCACAGCTCACAGATACTAACTCTGCATGTGTCTGACACATTCTAGCAGTTTTCAAATGATCCTTCCTTCTCACCAAACAGTTTTATTCTATTTAAATGGTGATGATAGATTTACTGTCAAAAAAAAAAAAGCGGGTCTCCATTTTCAATCTGTGTCATACAAAAGCTTTGCAGTATTTAACGTTACACACATCTGTTAGTAAAACCACAAGTAGTCATTTCTGCGAACTTACTAAAGCACCGCTATTTTAACTCTTTCGGTGTCAAGGAAGTGCACCGTTTTTCTCACGCCGTTTTTCTTTTTTATTGAGAATTTCTTGGCGCGCCTTTTTTCACAAATTTTCCAGAGGGCTTTCCAGTTTCATTTCCAGGATGTCCTATGTAGAATGAGATGGTGTTCATAACAGTGCATGCCAAGGTTCATGGCGCTTGAAGCATGGGGTGTTTTTGGCCTGGGGCGGGTTGAGAAGGGGGCCCAGACTTTATCAGTAAATAGTAGATAGACTTGGTGCTTTGGTTTGATTTTGCTGCAGAAAATAAGTTGTTTTACAACATATTGGGGTTGATTTGCTAAAACTGGAGAGTGCAAAATCTGGTGCAACCAGGGCTTTTTTTCTCGACGATTAGGTGTAGGAACTCCCCCTTTCTTGTCATTGCCTCTACCCACCTCCGAGCACCATCCCTGGGTTCCACCACCTACCCACCTCCGAGCACCATGACTTTGTTCCACCCCCCTACCCACCTCCAAGCACCATCCTTTGTCTTCCACCCCTACCCACCTCCAAGCACCATCCCTTGGTTCCACCCCCTACTCACCTCCGAGCACCACCCCTGGGTTCCACCCCCTACCCACCTGCAAGAACCATCTCTTGGTTCCACCCCTTAGCCACCTCCGAGCACCATCCCTTGGTTCCACCCCCTAGCCACCTCCAAGCACCACCCCTGGGTTCCACTCCCTACCCACCTCCGAGTACCATCCCTTGGTTCCTCCCCTACCCACCTCCGAGCACTATCCCTTTTTTCCACCCCCTACCCACCTCCGAGCACCATCCTTTGGTTCCACCCCCTACCCACCTCCATGCACCATCCCTTGGTTCCACCCCTACCCACCTCCAAGCACTGTCCCTGGGTTCCACCCCCTACCCACCACCGAGCACCATCCCTTGGTTCCACCCCCTTCCCACCTCTGAGCACCATCCCTTGGTTCCAGCCCCTTCCCACCTCCGAGAACCATCCCTTGGTTTCACCCCCTACCCACCTCTGAGCACCATGTCTTGATTCCATCCCCTATCCACCTCCAAGTACCATCCCTTGGTTCCACCCTCTACCAACCTCCAAGTGTCGCCCCTTTTAGAGAATACAGAACCAAGTATCATTTTGTGGTGATAACTAATTTGTATGAAATTTGTTAATAACAACAAGAAAAGCAGTAAAGTAGATCCCTTGCGGCCAGCAGCAATAGACCCTTACAAGAAACAATAGATTCCCCCAGCAACAATGGACCCTGGCAGCAACAACAGATTTCCCAGCAGCCAGTTCAGCATCAATAGATCCCCTAGCAGCCAGCAACGATAGATCCCTCTCTCAACAGTAGACATCTTTCAGCAACAATTGAACCCTCAGCAACATAAGCCCAACCAACAACAATAGATCCCCCACCAACGACAATAGACTTCCTGAGCAACAATAGACTACCACTCAAAAATAGATGCCCCCCCCAGCACCAACGGACCCCAGCAGCAACAACAGATTTCCCAGTAGCCAGTTCAGCATAAATAGATTCCCTAGCAGCCAGTAACAATAGACCCCTCTCTCTACAGTAGATAACTTTCAGAAAAAATTGACCCCCCCAGCAACATAATCCCAACCAACAACAATAGACCCCCCACCTGCAACAATAGACCTCCTAAGCAGCAATAGACTACCACTCAAAAATAGATACCCTCCAGCAACAATAGCACCTCCAGCAGCCAGCAACAATAGACCCCCCTCAACAGTAGATCTTTTCCAGCAACATAAGACCCCCCAGAAACATAACATAAGCCCCCTCCCCCCCTTTCCAGCAACAATAGATCACTCACCAGTAGGGATGAGCCGAACACCCCCCGGTTCGGTTCGCAACAGAACTTTCGAACGGACCCCGCGTTCGTTACGAACGTTAGAAACCCATTGAAGTCTATGGGACTCGAACGTTCGAAATGGAAAGTGCTAATTTTAACGGCTAATATGCAAGATATTGTCCTAAAAAGGGTTTGGGGACCTGACTCCTGCCTCAGGGGGACATGGGTCAATGCAAAATAAAGTTTTAAAAACGGCCGTTTTGGCGGGAGCACTGATTTTAATGACGATTAAAGTGAAAAAAAAAAGTGAAATATTCCTTTAAATATGGTGCCTGGGGGGTGTCTGTAGTATGCCTGTGAAGTGCCACGTGTTTCCCGTGTTTAGAACAGTCCCTGCACAAAATGACATTAAACGGAAATAACACCATTTAAAACTGCTTGCGGGTTTTAATGTTATATCTGGTTCCTGCAATATGGTTGAAAATCATTCAGAAAAATGGCATGGGTAGCCCTCCCTGCCCATTACCAGCCTATTTGGGTCTTGTACGCATATTAAGGGGAACCCCGTACCCATATTAAAAAAAGGAAATGCGTGTGGCCCCCAGGCCCTATATACTCAGAACAGCAGTATACAGGCGGTGCAAACAAGACAGGGACTGTGTAGGTTTGTTGTGTTAAGTTGAATCTGTTTGTAATTTTCAACTGGTACATTTTTAAAGTGTAGCTCCAGTCAAAAAAAACTATTTTTAAGCTTTTTGGAAAACATAGGGAAGGGTTATCACCCCTGTATAATTTGTTTTGTCGTCCATCTTTTTTCATCTCACTTTCTGCTGTCTCCTTGCGTTTGCAAGTAGGAGATGTTTGTAAATTGGATGTTTGAAAGTAGGGGCCTGCCCTATATGCTCTGCAGAAATGGCGGAACAAGGTGTTGGTTTTACCACAACATTGTAAGCCCTCAAAGTGACTCTTGGTGGGCGCTGGAGCGCCCTGCTGTGAACGATTATATCAAGAATTGTAATTACATGCCATTGTTGAACAGTGGTAGAAAAATTGACCTTTGGTGGTTGTGGTGCTGGTGCCACAACACTATAAGTCCTCACCGTTACTCTGGGTGGGCACAGGAAGGGGCCCTCCTGTGAAATATTATATCAAGAATTGTAATTACATGTCCCTGTTAAACAGGGGCAGAAAAATTGGGCCTTAGGCACTGGTCCCATCACACTGCAACCTCTGCCATATACTCTAGTTTTATTGCAGGAATTAGCCCTGCTGCAAAGCATTGCATCAAAAATTGTACTTAAACGCCCCTGTTAAACAGGGGCAGAAAAATTGGGCCTTAGGCACTGGTGCTGGTGCCATCACACTGCAACCTCTGCCATATACTCTAGTTTTATTGCAGGAATCAGCCCTGCTGCAAAGCATTGCATCAAAAATTGTACTTAAACGCCCCTGTTAAACAGGGGCAGAAAAATTGGGCCTTAGGCACTGGTGCTGGTGCCATCACACTGCAACCTCTGCCATATACTCTAGTTTTATTGCAGGAATTAGCCCTGCTGCAAAGCATTGCATCAAAAATTGTACTTAAACGCCCCTGTTAAACAGGGGCAGAAAAATTGGGCCTTAGGCACTGGTGCTGGTGCCATCACACTGCAACCTCTGCCATATACTCTAGTTTTATTGCAGGAATCAGACCTGCTGCAAAGCATTGCATCAAAAATTGTACTTAAACGCCCCTGTTAAACAGGGGCAGAAAAATTGGGCCTTAGGCACTGGTGCTGGTGCCATCACACTGCAACCTCTGCCATATACTCTAGTTTTATTGCAGGAATTAGCCCTGCTGCAAAGCATTGCATCAAAAATTGTACTTAAACGCCCCTGTTAAACAGGGGCAGAAAAATTGGGCTGCTGGCATCACCCAGAACCAAAAATGTTCTTCCAACATATCAGCGGAGGAGGAAGAGGATAGACAATCAACATAACAGGACAGTCACTCAGCATCAGCATAGGCAGTCTTGAAGGGATGTGATATTTCAAAAAAAATTATTCGGTTACATCAGCTTCAGGTGCTTGGTAGCTGTGGGTGATCCAAGACTGATTCATCTTGATGAAGGTCAGTCGATCAACTGATTCGGTGGACAGGCGCACCCTGTGATCGGTAACAAAGCCACCAGCAGCACTGAAGGTGCGTTCCGAAAGAACGCTGGATGCAGGACAGGCCAGTAGCTCAATTGCATACTGTGCAAGCTCTGGCCAGTGATCCATCCTCAAGACCCAGTAAGCCAGAGGATTTTCGGTGGGAAAGGTGTCCAAGTCTGACCTTGCCCCTAGGTATTCCTGCACCATGTAAATTAGACGCTGGCGATGGGTGCTGGAACCGATCATACCTTGGGGCTGCGGACTAAAAAATTGTCTGAAAGCATCAGTCAGACGGCCACCTTCTCCACCGCTCCTTCTGACTGATGCCTCAGCAACACGTTGTCCAGGACCAGGAGTTTGTCTCTGGGAACGCGTTGCACAGAGCTTTCTGCAAGGCCTCCCGGAGATGTCTCATCCTCTGCTCCCTCTGCGATGGCAATATAAGGTCGGCAACCTTACCCTTGTACCGTGGATCAAGGAGAGTGGCCAGCCAGTAATGGTCCCTCTCCTTGATCCGAAGAATACGAGGATCCTTCCGCAGGCTTTGCAGGATCAGGGAGGCCATGCAGCGTAGGTTAGCTGAGGCATTCGGTCCGGAGTCCTCTGGGTCACTAAGGACAACATGATCCGCAGCTACCTCCTCCCAGCCACGTACAAGTCCACGTGTTTCTTGGGACTGTAAATCATCCCTATAAGACTGCTGCTGCTGATGCTGATGCTGAGTGCCAGCCTCCACCTCCATGCTGACACAATCATCCTCCTCCTCCTCTTCCTCCTCCTCACCCTCTTCCTGTGTGATGGGTGGCACAGCAGGAACACTGTCTGGATAAAGGGGGCCTTGAGAGGCAAGGAAGTCCTCCTCTTCCTGCCTCTGTTCTGCCTCAAGTGCCCTGTCCATTATTCCACGCAGCGTATGCTCCAAGAGGTGGACAAGAGGTACAGTGTCACTGATGCATGCACTGTCACTGCTCACCATCCTTGTGGCCTCCTTAAACGGTGACAGGACAGTGCATGCATCCCTGATCATGCCCCACTGGCGTGGTGAGAAAAAACCAAGCTCCCCTGACCCTGTCCTGGTCCCGTAGTCGCACAGGTACTCATTGATGGCCCTCTGCTGCGTGTGCAGCCGCTGCAGCATGGCCAATGTTGAGTTCCATCTGGTGGGTATGTCACATATAAGGCGGTTCTTGGGCAGGTTCAACTCCTTTTGGAGCTCAGCCAGCCGAGCACAGGCATTAAATGATCGGCGGAAATGCACACAGACTTTCCTGGCCTGCTTCAGGACATCATGTAAGCCGGGGTACCTGCCCAAGAACCGCTGCACCACCAGGTTAAGGACGTGAGCTACACAGGGCACATGGGTCAGTTGTCCCTGTCGGAGGGCGGAGAGGAGGTTGGTGCCATTGTCGCAAACCACCATTCCTGGCTTAAGCTGGCGTGGCGTCAACCACCTCTCGGCCTGCCCCTGCAGAGCTGACAAAACATCCGCCCCAGTGTGGCTCCTGTCCCCCAAACAAACCAGCGCAAGCACGGCATGGCATCGTTTTGCCTGCGTACTTGCGTAGCCCCTGCAACGCCTACGGAGCACCGCTGGTTCTGAGGACAGAGCACTGGAAGAGGCCATGGAGGAAGAAGAAGAGGAGGGGGTGGAGGAGAGAGGTGTGTCACAACCAATAGTAGCATTTTGGAGGTGTGGTGGCGGAACAACCTCCAACACTACTGCACCTTGTCCTGCATCCTTCCCAGCAGCCAGAAGAGTGACCCAATGGGCCGTGAAAGACAGGTAACGTCCCTGTCCATGCCTGCTGGACCATGAGTCAGCGGTAATATGCACCTTACCGCTGACCGCCCTGTCCAGCGAGGCAAGGACATTGCCTTCCACATGCCGGTAGAGAGCTGGAATCGCCTTCCGTGAGAAAAAGTGGCGTTTGGGGACCTGCCACTGAGGAACCGCACATTGTACAAACTCACGGAAGGGGGCCGAGTCTACCAACTGAAAAGGCAGCAGTTGAAGTGCTAGCAATTTAGCCAAGCTAGCATTCAACCGCTGGGCATGTGGATGGCTTGGAGTAAACTTCTTCCGCCGGTCCAGCAGCTGGGGCAGGGACATTTGCCTGCTATATTCGGATGTGGATGTACCACTAGCAGAGTTCCCGGAAGCACTTGGCTGTGACACACCTAATTCTACACCTTCATTCCTCTCAGAGCAGGTTTCAGAGAGGACTGAAGGTCTAGTGGGGTTGGAGATGCCAGCTGATGAGGGGCAAGGAGAGGTCCGCTTTGTTCTTTGGTGTGGGTCTTTGAGGTACGCTTGCCAACGAGCTGCATGGCAGGTCAACATATGTCTGGTCAAGCATGTGGTGCCCAAGCGGCTGATGTTTTGGCCACGTGAGATACGCTTGAGACATATGTTGCAAATAGCAGCGGTGCGATCTGATGCACTCGTCTCAAAAAAGGCCCACACCAAAGAACTTTTAGAATAACGCGCAGAGGAAGCGCTCTGCGCAGGCGGAGCTCTGCGGTGTGATTCAGTCGGTGTGCTGCCCCTAAGCTGGCCCCCGGAGGGCATCCTGCCTCGTTGGACATGTGCCTCCTCCTCCTCCTCCTCCTCTCTCCTTCCAGGCACCCATGTGGAGTCAGTGCCCTCATCACCCCCTCCCTCTTCATCGCTGTAGCAAACCTGGCAGTATGCTAAAGCTTGTGGAACATGACTGCCAGATTGCTGTCCTTCTTGAGCATCCCCTCTCTCTGCGCTCACGCTACTGCCTTCCTCTAGCTGAGTGTCATCATCAGAGCCCACCAAACACTGGGCATCCTCCTGGAGCATGTACCCAACACTGTGCTCAAAGAGTTCAGGAGACTCCTCAGGAGGACGTGGTGGGTCTAGGGAAGGAGTCACTGATGATGACATTGAGAGGAGGGAAGACGATGTGTTGGCAGCTGCTTTGCTACTACCCTGAGACTGGGTGAGAGAGGATGAGGAGGATGAAGAGGGCTTGGTCATCCACTCTACCAAGTCGTTGGCATGTTGCGGTTCAACATGTCCAGCTGCAGAAAAGAAGGACAAGCATGTCCCATGGCCACGTGCTGATGACAATGCACCGCGTCCACGACCAGCACTGTTGTCTCTAGACACAGAGCCTGCTTGCCCTCTTTTATCGGCTCGCGCCTGTCTGTCTCTCCTTGCTGGCCTTCCAGACATGGTAATGGCCTGAAGGGATTTGGGTAAAACAGTAGTTGGGTAGTTTATATTGTGCTGGAGGCACACAACACCCACTAACTCCTGCAGATGCCTTTTTTATAGAACAGCAGAGATAAACGGGTATATACAGATGTATACTGTGCTGTGCTGGAAGCACACACAACTTCCAATAACTCCTGCAGATGACAATTGGGCCCAAATAGAGAACAGCTATGTAGGTGGATTATAGCGGTATGTACTGGGTACAGAGCACACAGACAGCACGCACTATCTCCTGACACTACTGACTGCAAGCTCTATTATTAAAGCTAGATCACTAGCTATATAGGTGAGGTGAATATCACGGTGTATACTGCGGTCAGGGCACGCAGACAATAACCAGAAAACAGCAGAGTTAAAGGGGTATATACAGATGTATACTGTGCTGTGCTGGAAGCACACACAACTTCCAATAACTCCTGCAGATGACAATTGGGCCCAAATAGAGAACAGCTATGTAGGTGGATTATAGCGGTATGTACTGGGTACAGAGCACGCAGACAGCACGCACTATCTCCTGACACTACTGACTGCAAGCTCTATTATTAAAGCTAGATGACTAGCTATATAGGTGACGTGAATATCACGGTGTATACTGCGGTCAGGGCACGCAGACAATAACCAGAAAACAGCAGAGTTAAACGGGTATATACAGATGTATACTGTGCTGTGCTGGAAGCACACACAACTTCCAATAACTCCTGCAGATGGCAATTGGGCCCAAATAGAGAACAGCTATGTAGGTGGATTATAGCGGTATGTACTGGGTACAGAGCATGCAGACAGCACACACTATCTCCTAACACTACTGACTGCAAGCTCTATTATTAAAGCTAGATCACTAGCTATATAAGTGAGGTGAATATAGTGGTGTATACTGCGGTCAGGGCACAGACAATAACCACTACACAAGAGCAAGATAGGAAATCAGCCAAAAACGATTGGTGTGTAACTGTGTTGAAGGTACACAGAACACCCACTGCTTCAGATGCCAACACACTACACGAGGCCGCCTCAAAGGCGGCCTTATATAGTGTGGGGCGTGCACTACACAGCCTGAGCTATGATTGGCCACAGGCATCCTGCCTCGCTGTTGGCCAAGCGTGCGGGGTCACAGTGCATGCTTGGCCAATCATGAGCCAGCAATGCACTGCGCCATCGCAGTGCATTGTGGTCCGCGCGCGCCATACGAATTTTGACGCGAACGGACCAAGAGTTCGGATTTCGTCGAACGCCCGAACAGCCAATGTTCGAGTCGAACATACGTTCGACTCGAACACGAAGCTCATCCCTACTCACCAGCAGCAATAATAGACCTTTCTGGCAAGAATAATAGACCTTCCTGGCAACAATAATAGACCTCCCCAACAACAATAGACTGCCATAACCCTGGTATTTTTTATTTTTTTTTACTATGGCTGATTCTCTCTAAGCCCCTGTACACACGGTCGGAGATTTCGACAACCAAATCCGTCGGATTGTGTCCGTCGGATCTTGTGCGAAACTGTTGCATACACACGGTCGGACTAAGTTGTCGAAAAATCCGATCATTCAGAACGTGATGACGTAATTTCATAACGATGGGACTACATTCAGGCTAGTAGCCAATAGCTTTGATGTAGGAATTTGATCTGAGCATGCGTGGCACTTGGTCCGATCAAAATTCTCTACACATGATCGGAGAACGTCCGATCAGCCCAGTTGGTCGGGAAATATTTCCAACATGTTGGAAAATTGGGTCCGACGGATATTCCAACAGAATCAGTCCTATGCATACCACACACAGTCGGATTATCCGACGACACAGTCCGATAGGACACATTCCGACGGATTCTCCGACCGTGTGTACAAGGGCTTAGATAAATGTGGTCCCACAGGCGGACTCTGCACGGGATATTTTTTAGAAGTGGTGGAAGGGGTGCACCCCCACCCGTCACTTCCCGGTAGGCTTACCTAACAAGTCGGTTTGTCGCCATTCCACGAGCGTGCACAATTTTATTTTTTTCTTAAAGTAAAAATTAAAATTTTTTTTTTCTTTTGCTTTTAAAGGTAAATGAGAGATGTGGGGTATTTTTGACCCCAAATCTCTCAATAGAGATTAACAGTCACCCTTATTTCTATTACAAGGGATGTTTACATTCCACAAACTGCTGGGCAAATACCGTGTGACATAGTAAATTGCAACACCCACCATTTTATTTTATAGGGCCTCTGGTAAAATATATATATAATATTTGGGGGTTTCTACATAATTTGATAGCAAAAAAAGTAGATTTTTACACGTGGGAGCAAAGTGTAAGAATTGGCCCGGGTGGCAACTGGATAATTGTGGTATCACTGTGATTGTTAGGAGCAGGAACATTTATTTTGGGTTCTTCTTTGGTGGAAGGTTATGGTAGTTGCAAGAAATATACAGTTAAATTTACTATTTTTTTTTTTTTTTTTTTTTTTTACTATTTTGGGCCAGTTTTGCTTTGAAAAAAATTCAGGAGATGTCCATTATCGTTTACCACCAAATAAAAGACTAATTTGTCCTGAAAAAAAAAAACACTTATAATCCACCTGAATACACAAAGTAGTTGTGATGATTTGTACGGTTTTACTAACACATGTCAAAAATGCAAGATTGGACTTTTGCCGCGTACACACGATCGGAATTTCGGCCAGAAAAAGACAGATGAGAGCGTTTTGTCAGAAAATGCGACCCTGTGTATGCTCCATCGGAATTTTGGTGGCCGAATTTGGGTCAGCAAAAGATTGAGAGCAGGTTGTCAATTTTTCAGATGGAAAAAGTTTCTATCGGAAATTCCGATCGCGTGTATGCAATTCCGACACGCAAAAACTCACGCATGCTCAGCTTCAACTACGAGACGGAAGCTATTGGTTACTGGCTATTGAACTTCCTTTTCTAGTCCCGTTTTACGTGTTGTACGTCACCGCGCTCTTGACAGTTGGAATTTGGTGTGACCGTGTGTATGCAAGACAGCTTGAGCGAAGTCCCGTTGGAATTCCGCTGGGAAAACCATCAGAGCTTTTTCCGACTAAAATTCCGATCGTGTGGTTACGCGGCATTAGGCATTTAGATTTGTTTTACCCTTAAGAGCAAAGGGGTTAACTGGTGGAGTAAAAGATGTCCAGGGGAGAAATTCAAATGCCCTGCATGCAAACTGAAATTGAAGTCGTCGTTACAGGGTAAGGGACTTCATTGTGGCTCTTTGCATGAATAAGCCAAATCAATGCCGTATCTTGCTGGTAGTGCTTGCCACAAATTTGGATACAACGCAAAGTATACCAAATAGCAAGAGTTTTTTTTAATAGCGAAAAAATAATCTAAAGTAGAACACAAGAAGAAAAAATAATAATAAAGGAAACATGTATTAAAACAACTAAAAGAAAAAAGTATCCTAAAAAAAAAAATGTATCTTAAGACCTTCAACTAC
This sequence comes from Lithobates pipiens, assembly GCF_037356315.1. Classification (NCBI taxonomy): domain Eukaryota; kingdom Metazoa; phylum Chordata; class Amphibia; order Anura; family Ranidae; genus Lithobates; species Lithobates pipiens. The sequence goes on from NW_027507903.1 coordinate 20,678,034, forward strand.
ACAACAGCCAAATGTTTAGAAATGCTCAACTTTGTTGTGTTCTAGCCGGATTCCAGGAGAGTCACCTTTGCACATACATAACTCTTCTGTCTCTCCCTGTCATTGATAAGAAGCCATATTAATCAAGCTCATACCTCCTAAGTGTTACAATCTGTCATAGTGACCTGACCAATGCTTCATCCATTGCCACGTGAACATTCACCCTCACATTTCTTGGTTTGTCCTAGCACTTTGGCCTGCCAGATGAATGGTGACATCAAATATCTTCACTCAGCTGGCTCTACAGCTTCACTTGCACTTCTCCTAAGACAGGGATAAGAGAAGACTGATTAACCGAGGGGCACTTCTGGATAGACTGGGCCATTAACAAATAAAAACTGAGGAGCTTTGGCGGCACTTACTACTATATGTTTTTTCTTCGTCTTTCACAATAAAACATTCTAAGGTGATGAATCGGTGCATAGCTATAAAGCATTTAATCCTTCCTTTTCTCTTCTCTTTTTCTTCCATCCTTTTATTTTTTTTATTCTTTTTCCTCCTGGACCACTTTGTTGGGTGAATTTAGCACAGCCTTTCAAGCGATGTGAGCACTGGGTAAATTAAAGTCAATTTTATGGTACAGTACTTATTTCTTGTTTACAATGCACTTAATAATTCGAAGACTGCTTTCGAAATGCATGTGTACTCCTAATATAACACAAGCACAATAAGCACGTGGAAAAAGTGTGACTTCAAATCATGTGACTACAAATCATATCTGCATTCAGGTCATTTACCACTACTCTTATAGTTTTTTCACTTACCCGGTGAGGCGGGGGGGTGAGCCCCGAGGGGCTCTCGCTTCTGGCTCCAAGCGCCCGGCGCGCTTGGGGCGCGACCCGCTCCGAGGACAGTGGCAGTTGGCCCCCCATACCATAGAGAGGATGCTGTAACCCCCCCCCCATACCATAGAGAGGATGCTATAACCCTCCCATACCATAGAGAGGATGCTATAACCCCCCCATACCATAGAGAGGATGCTATAACCCCCCCATACCATAGAGAGGATGCTATAACCCCCCCCATACCATAGAGAGGATGCTATAACTCCCCCATACCATAGAGAGGAAGCTATAACCCCCCCATACTATAGAGAGGATGCTATAACCCCCCCCCCCCCACAATGACTGCTTTTGACATGCATGTGTACTCCTAATATAACACAAGCATAATAAGCACATGTAAAAAGAGTGACTTCAAATCATGTGACTACAAATCATATCTGCATTCAGGCGGGGGGGGGTGAACCCCGAGGGGCTCTCGCTTCTGGCTCCAAGCGCCCGGCGCGCGTCGGGCGCGACCCGCTCCGAGGACAGTGGCAGGTGGCCCCCCCATACCATAGAGAGGATGCTGTAACCCCCCCATACCATAGAGAGGATGCTATAACCCCCCCATACTATAGAGAGGATGCTATAACCCCCCCCCCCCACGATGACTGCTTTCGACATGCATGTGTACTCCTAATATAACACAACCACAATAAGCATGTGGAAAAAGTGTGACTTCAAATCATGTGACTACAAATCATATCTGCATTCAGGTCATTTAAAGTGCTTGTAAACCCTCCCCCATAACTTTGTCCCGTGTAAATCATCATAAAAAACCCTAATGAACACTGCTCGTAGATATCTCCTTACTTTCTTAGTATTGGTGTAATCCTTTTTGTTCTTTAGAATGACGTCACTGAGCATGCCCAGATATCCCCTGATTTACAGCACACTCTGTGTACTTGTCTATCTATTACCAGGAGTTCCTACGGCACACAACGCTGAAATCCCAGGAGACTTCATAATCACTCAGAGCCTATTCCTACTCCCCATGTGACCATGTGACATCACATGCAGTGTAAACCTGGCCATCGGACAGTATTACTGCAGTCTTATCAGCTGATGCTGATAAGACTCACACAGGCAAACACTAGATAATCGGCACAAGTAAGTACTATGAAATAAAACAAGTCAGCTAAGAACGGGGAAGCAGGGTTGCCATAGAAACGTTGGATTGAGAAGGAGGCTTGGTTAACAGTACAGGAAGTGCTCAATGTAAGGGCGGAAATACACTCCACTGTGGACTCAGAAAACTGTTTCTTTAACCACTTCCCGACCGGCGCACGACGATGTACGTCGACAGAATGGCACGGGCAGGCATAAGGGCGTACATGTACGTCCCTGCCTTCCCGCGGGTCGGGGGCCCGATCGGGCCCCCGCCCGGTGCCTGCGGCGGTCGGAATTCGTTCGGGAGCGATCCCGGATGAGGGGGCGGCCATTCATTCATGGCCACCCCCTCGCGATCGCTCCCGACGAATAGAAATCGTTCGTGACATCACTTCCTCTCCTGTAATGTAAACACAGGAGAGGAAGTGATGTAATCTCTCCTCCGTGTCGGTATTTTTCGTTCCGACACCGAGGAGAGAGGATCGGTGAGTTGCACCAACACGTCACTACACAGTAGAACATGCCAGGCACACTCACACCCCCCCCGATCACCCCCCCAATTACCCCTGCCCCCCAGTCACAGTGACACCAATGTCATTTTTTTTTTTTTTGCATTGGTGTCATTTGTGACTGTAATAACTGTTAGGGCAGTTAGGGTTAGCCCCCTTTAGTTCTAATGTACCCCCCTAACCCCCCCAATAAAGGTTTAACCCCGTGATCACCCCCCGTCGCCAGTGTCACTAAGGCTGGGTTCACATTGCAGCGGTTTATGAGAACGAATGTGATTCGCACCGCACTTAGGGTTGCCACCTGTCCAGGATTCACCCGGACAGTTCGGGTTTGGAATCATGTGTCCAGGTTTCAGACTGCCTGAAACCCGGACACATTATTCAGACTGGACTATGGCTTCCCAGCAGGGTTGCTGGCTGCAGTTGTCTAAGCTGGGAGTGTCTGTTACACTCTTTCACACTGCCCAATGCCAGCACTAACAACCCCCCAAACACACAGGTGAGAGAGAATAGAGGGCTCGATCTGCACCTCTCCTTCTCCCCACCCCTACCCCTCTGCGTCTGCCCACACTCCAATCCCTGGCACTGTGCCACAGAAAAGGAACGTTGGGGCCTGAAATTTGAAGTCCATCAGCCTTTAGATACATCTGGATGAGAGGTGCTGACTGCCAAGGGGTGAGTGAGCTCACTATCCATCCCTGTCTGTGACTGAAGCCTCTCCTTTTTCTCTTCTCTGAGTGAGTACACTAAGGTAAATCAGGGTTCTCAGAGCACCCCTTACATCAGAGTTCCCCTTTACACCAAAGGCCACAGTGTTCTCCCTTACATCAGAGTCCTCTCTGTACATCAGAGTTCTCAGTGTTCCCCCTTAAATCAGGGTTCCCAGAGCATCCCTTATGTCAGAGTCTCCAGAGTTCTCCCTTACATCAGAGCTTGCAGAGTCCCCCCTTATAGTGAAAGGGAACTCTGCGAGTTCAGATGTAAAGAGGAACTCTGTGGACTCTGATGTAAAGGGGAACTCTTGTTATTAACTTCATATGATTATAAATGTTGTTTAATAGCAAAATATATGTATAGTTCATACTATAAAAAAATTTGAGTGTGCGCTGCTAAAGTGTTCGGGTTTGACTTGAAGAAAAGGTGGCAAACCTAACCGCACTGCAGTGCAAATCACATCCGATCTCTGTGCGATTCGAGTTCAGCCATACAGATAGTATGGCTGAATTCGCGTCGCACCCGCCGCACCCGCCGCACCCGCCGCAAACTCGCACGGGACCCTTTTTTGGTCCGCAGCAGAATCGGATCGCATGGGTGTTCACACCATGCGATCCAAGTTTGCAGATCGCACTGCGATATGCGAACTGATCTGGGGGTATCATTAACATTTCACTGACACTCCCAGCAGTTCGCATAGGGCAGTGTGAACTGCCGCCGTGAGGCATGCGATGCGGGAACCCGCCGCGGATTCGTGGCGTTCCCGCATCGCTCCAGTGTGAACCCAGCCTAATAAGCGATCGTTTTTCTGATCGCTGTATTAGTGTCACAGGTGACGCTAGTTAGGCAGGTAGGTATTTAGGTTCGCCGCAGCTTTTTATAGCGCCAGGGACCCCCATATACTACCGCATAAAGCCCCCTGATTGCCCCCTAGTTAACCCTTTCACCAGTGATCACCATATAACTGTTACAGGTGACGCTGGTTGGTTAGTTATTTTTTTATAGTTTCAGGGCACCCGCCATTTATTACCTAGTCTCACTAGTGTACCCCTAGATTTAGGGGTGTCTACTTTCCAAAATGGGGTCATTTGGGGGGGGGGGGGGGGTTTGTGCCATCTTGGCATTTTATGGCCTTCAAAACTGTAACGCCCTTAGAAAGCCTGAAGGCGGTGCTTGGTTTTCGGGGCCCCGTACGCGGCTAGGCTCCCAAAAAGTCCCACATATGTGGTATCCCCGTACTCAGGAGAAGCAGCAGAATTTATTTTGGGGTGTCATTTCACATATGCCCATGGCATGCGTGAGCAATATATCATTTAGTGACAACTTTGTGAAAAAAAAAAAAAAAAAAGTTTGTAATTTTCCCGCAACTTGTGGCAAAATATAAAATATTCCATGGACTCAACATGCCTCTCAGCAAATAGCTTGGGGTGTCTACTTTCTAAAATGGGGTCATTTGTGGGGGTTTTGTGCCATCTTGGCATTTTATGGCCTTCAAAACTGTAATAGGTAGTGAGAAGTGAACTCAAAAATTTACGCCCTTAGAAAGCCTGAAGGCGGTGCTTGGTTTTCGGGGCCCCGTACGCGGCTAGGCTCCCAAAAAGTCCCACATATGTGGTATCCCCGTACTCAGGAGAAGCAGCAGAATTTATTTTGGGGTGTCATTTCACATATGCCTATAGCATGTGTGAGCAATATATCATTTAGTGACAACTTTGTGTAAAAAAATTCATTATTCAATCGCTTGAGGCAAAAAAATAAAATATTCAATGGGCTCAACATGCCACTTATCAATTTCCTTAGGGGGTCTACTTTCCAAAATGGGGTCATTTGGGGGGGTTTTGTACTGCCCTGCCATTTTAGCACCTCAAGAAATGAGATAGGCAGTCGTAAACTAAAAGCTGCGTAAATTCCAGAAAACGTACCTTAGTTTGTAGATGTGACAACTTTTGCGCAAACCAATAAATATACAATTATTGACTTTTTTTTTACCAAAGACATGTGGCTGAATACATTTTGGCCTAAATGTATGACTAAAATTGAGTTTATTGGATTTTTCTAATAACAAAAAGTAGAAAATATCATTTTTTTTCAAAATTTGCGGTCTTTTTACGTTTATATCGCAAAAAATAAAAATCGCAGAGGCAATCAAATACCATCAAAAGAAAGCTCTATTTGTGGGAAGAAAAGGGCGCAAATTTTGTTTGGGTACAACATTGCATGACCGCGCAATTACCAGTTAAAGCAGCGCAGTGCCAAATTGTAAAAAGACCTCTGGTCATTGACCAGCAAAATGGTCCGGTCTGAAAGTGGTTAAACAGTAAGTAATATGCGATTTGGGCTGGATTACAGTGGCTATAGTTTGATAATTACTTATTATAATGGACTAGATGAAAAGAAGCAACAGAGTGGGGGAGTTTACTTCCTCTTTAATGACTTACAGGGCATCTCTAATAAATGTTCATATGTACAAGCCCAATAATCTGTATTATGTAAAAAAAAAAAAAAAAATCAAAGTCAAAATGTATTAAAATTTCTTGCTTGCCTTGCAAAACTCTCTCGAACCAAGTTACTCTGAAACCATAATCAAGGTTTTAATAAATATACATATTTATGGTTTGAGAGTAACTTGGTTTAAGAAAGTTTTGCATGGCAAGCATTCGTGGGCGTATTCGCCACGATCCTGAACGCGATCTCAGAATCGCGGCAAAAGGAAGGGCTTATTTGCGATGCCAATACTTCTCAATGGCACCCAGTCGTAGTCTAATTTTTCTGCGGTTGTCACGTGATAAATCGCTCTTCAATTGCCGCAAACCATAAAGCGTGACGCTATCGCCACAAAATAAGCTCCTGCTTCTTTTTCAAGCGACGGGCTTTGTTCGTTGCAATTTTGTCGCAATTACAGCGACGACCGCAGCTAAAGACTGGGACTGGGGTGCCATTGAGGAGTAATGGCATCGCAAATACATTCTGGAATCGAGGGCAGAATCGTAGTGGTTCCGCCCGCAAATTAAATCGCCCGCCTAGGTGTAAGCCTTAATGGCTTCCCAATCTCGGTTTACCACGGTTTTAACGCAATAAATCGCACTGCAATAGCGTCGCATGTAGCGGCTTGCCCCACTTTGCCATCATTGCCGTCATCATTTTCTGTTCTGTGTTAACTGATAATTCTGACATTTGTAAGGAATTCTACACAAACAGGCAATATCTTTGAATTTCTAGCTGCAGCTGCCTCTTGGATAAAAATTCAATGGAAGAAAAGGGTACAGAATTGAAAAAAAAAAAACATGCAGGTGAACCTAAATTATCAGCGTTGCAATGGTCATGCTAGGCGGACTAAATAAGTCACCTACATCTGGTGTGATTTGCAAGCTGTGCAAAAATATTTATAAAGATTAAGTGATGCTGACGCACCTCTGTATGTGCACCTGATTAGCAAGAGGTCACTTGCAATTTGCTAAGGGCATCTTCTCTACATTGCAGTTTGTTCACCGCCAGAGAGAAAATGTATAGGATGTGCTGCTTTTATTCGTCAAAGGCAAAGACATTGTAAGGTGTTTACAATATATAAATAGGCTGTGCTATGTATTGTAATAATAATATGAATGAATCAGGAGTGGAGAAGCAAGCATAAAAAAGTTGTATAGACCCAGTGGTGGCCGCTCTATAAGGGGCGCAGGGGCGCAGGGGCGCAGGGGCGCCGCCCCCCTAATCTACATGCAGGGCACCGGACGCATGGATTCCAATGGGGCTTATTTCTTTTTTTGAAGCACATGATTAGAACCTGAGGCTCTAATTGGCTTCTATAAAAGGGTGGTTTTGGGGCACAGAGCATTGCGCCCGGAGCCCACCCACTTGTGTGACAATAGCGAATGAATATCCGCTATTGTCTTCCTGCTTCTCCTCCCGGCCAATCAGGAAATGGGAGGAGAGCGATTAGCCAAGAGGAGAAGTGATTGTATTGGCCGGTACCCGGGGCGGGGAGGGTGTACAGGGAGATCCGGAAAATGACCGCCGTCATCTCTCTGCTTTGCATCCCCGCCCAACCGCGTGAGTACCACCCACCATGGGAGGGGGGTTTGAGTGGTTTGTTTGTCCCCTCCCGGCTGAACACAAATATCATACTGGCGACCCCACAATAGGGATAAAACTTTTTCGCAAAAGGGAGTTTAACAAGACACGTGGGCACTCATTAAAATTAGAAGAAAAAAGGTTTATCCTTAAACTACGTAGAGGGTTCTTTATTGTAAGAGCGGCAAGGATGTGGAATTCACTTCCACAGGCGGTGGTCTCAGTGGGGGGCATCGATAGTTTCAAGAAACTATTATATAAACACCTGAACGACCGCAACATACAGGGATATACAATGTAATACTGACATATAATTATACACATAAGTGGGACTTGATGGACTTGTGACTTTTTTCAACCTCACCTACTAAGTAACTATGTAACTATGTAACCACCACTGAATAGACCCCTCAGTTTTGTGAATAGTATCAGTTCTGTCACTGTTCAGGAGGCTCAGTCTGCCCTCCTTTGCTGAGGGGGAGTCTTCCTAAATGGTCCCAGTTTAGGCATTACAGTAAAACCTTGGTTTGAGAGTAACTTGGTTTGAGAGCGTTTTGCAAGACAAGTTAAACTTTTAAATATATTTTGATTTGATATACAAGCGATGTCTTGAGTTACACAAGTCACAACTGAGTATAAAAGAGAAGAGAGGCGCCTCTAAGTGTAGCAAATGTTGTACCTTCATTAAATGTAACCATATTGCTACACTTAGAGGCGCCTCTCTTCTCTTTTATACTCTGGAGCTCCTGCTGGATTGTACTTCTAATCCCCTTGTGGAGGCTTCCATTTGTGGATGGACATTTTATGGTTACACAACCGATCACATTGCTATGATCTTTTTATATGGACTATAAACTGAAGGACCTATGAGTAAATGGTTGTGGAACGAATCATTTGAGTTTCCATTATTTCTTATGGGGAAATTTGCTTTGATATGCAAGTGCTTTGGATTACAAGCATATTTCTGGAACGAATTACGCTCACAAACCAAGGTTTTACTATAGTCCTCTCCATTTCCACAATATGGGGTGGGTTGGGGTTGTAGTCCAAGGGAGCTGGGAAGGCCGATTACATTGTTTAAAACAGAGCTTCACCCAAAAGGGGAAGTTCAGCTCTTCTTCCCTTCTTTCTCCTCCCCAATTTGGCACTTTTTTTTGAAGGGGGGGTACCTGATTATGACAAGTACCCGCTCCCTCACTTCCTGCCAGATGTGCCATGGTGATCTGAGAGGAAGTTCGGCTCCCACCCCCCCCCCCCCCCCCCAACAGCCTTGTGGGACACATTACAGGTCACACTAACATTGTGAGTCTAATCACAAAGTGCAGCACAGCTCATGCATACATATATACAGTATCTCACAAAAGTAAGTACACCCCGCACATTTTTGTAAATATTTTATTCTATCTTTTCATGTGACAACACTGAAGAAATGACACTTTGCTACAATGTAAAGTAGTGAGTGTACAGCTTGTATAACAGTGTAAATTTTCTGTCCTCTCAAAATAACTCAACACACAGCCATTAATGTCTAAACCGCTGGCAACATAAGTGAGTACACCCCTAAGAGAAAATGGCCAAATTGGGCCCAAATAGCCATTTTCCCTCCCCGGTGTCATGTGACTCGTTAGTGTTACAAGGTCTCAGGTGTGAATGGGGAGCAGGTGTGTTAAATTTTGTGTTATCGCTCTCACTCTCTCATACTGGTCACTGGGAGTTCAACATGGCACCTCATGGCAAAGAACTCTCTGAGGATCTGAAAAAAAGAATTGTTGCTCTACGTAATGGCCTAGGCTATAAGAGGATTACCAAGATCTTGAAACTGAGCTGCAGCACAGTGGCCAAGACTATACAGTGGTTTAACAGGACAGGTTCCCCTCAGAACAGGCCTCGCCATGGTTGACCAAAGAAGTTAAGTGCACGTGCTCAGCGTCATATCCAGAGGTTGTCTTTGGGAAATAGATGTCTCCTTCCTGTTTTTGTTCCAACATGACTGCACAACATTGCACAAAGCAAGGTCCATAAAAACATGGATGAGCGAGTTTGGGGTGGATGAACTTGAATGGCCTGCGCAGAATCCTGACCTCAACCTGATAGAACACCTTTAGAACACCTGAACTAGAGTGGGGGCTGTAAGCCAGGCCTTCTTGTTCAACATCTGGGCCTGACCTCACAAATGCGTTTTTGGAAGAATGATCAAGCATTCCCATAGACACACTCCTAAACCTTGTGGACGGCCTTCCCAGAAGAGTTGAAGTTGTTATAGCTGCAAAGGGTCGGCCAACTCAATATTGAACCCTACGGACTAAGACTGGGATGCCAATAAAGGTCATGTGCATGTAGAAAGGCAGGTGTTCCAATACATTTGACAATATAGTGTTTGTAATATTTTGTTATATAATTATGTAAGTGGCGGAACTACCAGGGTTGCACAGGTCGCACTTGCCCTACCCCAAAAAAAGCCCTAGTTAAAGTCCGTGTAGGTCTTATTTTCAGGGTAGGGCTTATTTTCAGGGAAACAGGGTAGGGCTTATTTGGGGGGGTAGGAGCTTATATTGCAGCCATCACTGACAGTCACGCTAGGTCTTATTTTCGGGGAAACAGGGTAGTATTTATATATTATTTATATATAAGTATCTGTAATGAATAAATAATATATATATATATATATATATATATATATATATATATATATATATATATATATATATATATATATATATATATATATATATATATATATATATATGTGGTATACAAAAATAATGAACCTTTTTGCTCTATTCTATAAAAAAAATTATAACAAAAAATAAGGAAAAAATAAAAAATAAAAGAAAGTATGGTTTATAATACTTGATGGTTAGTTTATATTCAAATATTACTTAGCGGAGTTCTTCTGCAAGTAACTTATGTAGAATTCACTTGCCTTTTTCTTTTTTTTTATAGATAAAGAAATTCCCTTTGGGTTAATTTAGTCCAGTCTTTAGCACTGATCTTTAGAAGTCAGTCCGCCGTTAAACTGCCATCCCAAATTAAGAGGGAATTCCCTTTAATGCAATGATCTCCTCCATGCTTTTTGATGAGCTTTGTCCGAGTACTTCGTCTTCATAATAGTCTTTAACATCCAAAAGCTAAACAAGTTATATAATAAATGTTTTAATAGAAAGGGAAAAGCGTGCCGCTCTCTGGAGAAATGTGACCTCAACATTCTCACAGTAATTTATTTCTCATTGTGGTTACAAGTTTTTAAACAGTATTACTGTGACAGTCCCGGTTAGGTTTTACTATTCCTAAATGAAACAATTAAAGGAGCGTATGCACATTTTATACAATGGCCTCCAATTATAAATAACCTACTCTAAAGATCCATCAGTTTCAGGTATGTTTTATTAAAGTAGGGCAGACCTTACAATCTTAGCAAGTTAATACGGTCTAGTTGATTTACTACAATGTGATATGCTGGGAAATTGTTTTTTTTTTTTTTTTTCCATGGGACTGCAAAGTTTGAGTAATGTAGTTTGGCAGATCGCTTATTTTGCGAGGAAGGAAAATCAAACTCATATTTCGTCATATTTTGTGTCCAATCAAGATCCATTCAATGTCAAAAAATTATTTAAAAATTATTTAAAAGCAAAGTACACCTGCCCCAAAAATAATAAATTCACGTATATATATATATATATATATATATATACATATATATATATATATATATATATATATATAGTATCCCACAAAAGTGAGTACACCCCTCACGTTTTTGTAAATATTTTATTCTTTTATTTTATGCTTTCATTCTTTTTATTCATTTTATTTATTTTCATGTGACAACACTGAAGAAATTACACTTTGCTACAATGTAAAGTAGTGAGTGTACAGCTTGTATAACAGTATAAATTTGCTGTCCCCTCAAAATAACTCAACACACAGCCATTAATGTCTAAAGCACTGGCAATAAAAGTGAAAATGTCCAAATTGGGCTCTGAGTGTCAATATTTAGCGTGACCACCATTAGTGGCGTCGCTAGGGGGTGACTTTTGGCGCTGTAGCCCCGAATCTGGGGCTCATAGCCCTGAGTCTCTGCAGGGGTCCCCAAGGGGAGTGGAGGCTCTCTGAGGACCCTGATGTAAGTAGGGGGCTCTTTGGGGACCCTGATGCAAGGGGGGTGCTCTCTGGGGATCCTGATTTTAAGGGAGGGGCTCTCTGGGGACCCTGATTTAAGGAGGAGGCTCTTTGGGGACCCTGATTTAAGGGGGAGGCTCTCTGGGGACCCCAATTTAAGGGGGGGCTTTCTGGGGACCCTGATTTAAGGGGAGAATCTCTGGGGACCCTAATGTAAGGGAGGCTCTCTGGAAACCCTGATATAAGTGGGGGGGCTCTCTGGGTAGCCTGATGTAAGAAAGGAGGCTCTCTGGGGAGTCTGATGTAAGGAGGAGGCTCTCTGGGGACTCTGACATAAGGGGGGCTCTCTGGGGACCCTGACATAAGGGGGGCTCTCTGGGGACCCTAATATGATTGGGGGCTCTCTGGGGATATATACACACACGTATATTACTGTATATATATATGTGTATGCCCGCCCAAGCGTTTGACTTTCTTTACTACACTGCTATGGGCTCCAGCCCCAGATCTTCTGTAGACCTAGCAACACCCCTGGCCACCATTATTTTCCTGCACTGCCTTAACCCTCTTGGGCATGGAGTTCACCAGAGCTTCATATGTTGCCACTGAAGTCCTCTTCCACTCCTCCATGATGACATCACAGAGCTGGTGGATGTTAGAGACCTTGTGATCCTCTTCACCTTCCATTTGAGGATGCCCCACAGATGCGCAATAGGGTTTAGGTCTGGAGACATGCTTGGCCAGTCCATCGCCTTTACCCTCAGCTTTTTTAGCAAAGCAGTGGTCATCTTGGAAGTGTGTTTAGGGTTGTTATGTTGGAATACTGCCCTGTGGCTCAGTCTCTGAAGGGAAGGGATCATGCTCTGCTTCAGTATGTCACAGTACATGTTGCCATTCATGGTTCCCTCAATGAACTGTAGTTCCCCAGTGCCGGCAGCACTCATGCAGCCCCAGACCATGACACTCCCACCACCATGCTGGGTAGTGCTTTGGTTTTATGGGTGCGACTTGTCATGAGACTATGAACTGACAAGTTGCACTGGTTTTAACCAGGGCTTAAAGTGGTTGTAAACTCTGTTGCACCACTTATACCTACAGTTAAGCCTATAATAAGGCTTACCTGTAAGCAGTGGCATAGCGTGAGTTGTCCAAGGTCAAGTACAAGAAGACCACAGCTCACCTCTAATGAAATCACTGACACTGACCACTATACTATACTATACCACACTGACCACTATACTATACCACACTGACCACTATACTATACTATACTACACTGACCACTATACTATACCACACTGACCACTATACTATACTACACTGACCACTATACTATACCACACTGACTACTATACTTTACTATACTACACTGATCAATATACTATACTATACTACACTGACCACTATACTATACTGCACTGACCGCTATACTATACTGCAATGACTACTATACTATACTATACTACACTGACCACTATACTATACTATACCACACTGACCGCTATACTATACTATACTATACTACACTGACCACTATACTATACTATACCACACTGACCACTATACTATACTATACTACACTGACCACTATACTATACCACACTGGCCACTATACTTTACTATACTATACTATACTGCACTGAGCTGAAAATTGGTCTGGGAAGGAAAGTACCCAGTACTGAAGTGGTTAAATGCATTTTTTGGGGGGAAAAAACAGTTTCATAAATAAAAAAACACAAAAGTTAGCCCGATTTTTTTGTATAATGTGAAAGATGATGTTATGCTGAGTAAATAGATGAGAAATGAGCATGAAAAAGAAAGATAATTTGATGCTGCATAGAGGAAGTTGCCATAGTCTGATGCTTGATATTAGGAGTGAACAATGCGACGTGTAAAATGTATCCATGTCTCTATATAATATTATGTTTTGTTTACTATATGCTAAGCTATTTTAGTCCAAGAGGTGCAAAGTTTGTTTGCTTTGTGTGTTTTCCTATTTTCGATACTTTATGGATTAATTTGACATAATATATGTAATTGAATGTATTTTCTTTTTTCTTTGGGGGGGGGGGGGGATTATTTATCCCTATATGATTTAAATATGGTCATTTGTTTGTATGTATGTTTAACCACTTGCTTACTGGGCACTTAAACCCCCCTCAGTCCCAGACCAATTTTCAGCTTTCAGCGCTGATGCACTTTGAGTGACAATTGCGCGGGCATACAACACTGTACCCAAATGAAATTTTTATCATTTTTTTCCCACAAATAGAGCTTTCTTTTGGTGGTATTTAGTTACAGCTCGGAGTTTTATTTTTTGCTAAACAAACAAAAAAAGATGCAAAAAAAAAAAATCATGTTTTAATAGTTTGTTATAAAATTTTGCAAACGGGTCATTTTTCTCCTTCATTGAAGTGCGCTGATTAGGCGGCACTGATAGGCTGCATTGGTGGGCACTGATGGGCTGCATTGGTGGGCACTGATGGGCTGCATTGGTGGGCACTGATAGGCTGCACTGGTGGGCACTGATAGGCATAGTTAAGGCGGCACTAATAGGCACAGATAAGGCGGCACCGATGGGCACAGATAAGGCGGCACTGATGGGCAAAGATGGGCACAGATAAGATGGCACGGATGGGTGGCACGGATAAGTGGCACGGATGGGTGGCACGGATGGGCACTGATAGGTACCACAGATAGATGGGACTGATGGGCACTGATAGGTGGCACTGATAGGTGGCTCTGATAGGTGGCACTGCTGGGCACTGATGGGCGGCACTGCTGGGCACTGATGGGCGGCACTGCTGGGCACTGATGGGCGGCACTGGGGTGCAGCACCTTTGAGGCAGATTTTGGGTGGCACTGTGGGTGGCACTGTGGGTGGCACTGCTGGGTGGCACTGTGGGCACTGCTGGGTGGCACTGTGGGCACTGCTGGGTGGCACTGTGGGCACTATGGGCACTGCTGGGTGGCACTGACAGGGGGGGCACTTACTTTATTTCAGGATGGCACTGCGGGTGGCAGGTGGGCACTGGCAGGGGGCAGGTGTCCGTTTGAATTGCTGGCCGTGATCGGGACTGATGTCCCGAACACGGCCGCCGGCGATCGGCTTTTTTTTTTCTCCTCGCGCTGTCAGCGCGAGGAGGAATACTAGCCGATTACCGGCTCCGTTTTATCACATGATCAGCTGTCATTGGCTGACAGCTGATCACGTGATAAGGGGTCGGGATCGACCCCTTACACGGATCGGTGATCAGGCGAGTCTCACGGACTCGCCGATCACAGAGCGCGCCGCGCGCGCCCCTCAGGGGGCGCGCAGGCCGCTCGTAACCGGGACCACGTCAATAGACGTAGTCCCGGAAATGTGGGTCCGCGCTGTTGCCGTCATTTTGCAATAGCGCGGATCCCAAGTGGTTAATAATAATAAAAAAAAAATTATTTGATTTAAAAAAAAAATTGTGCACACTTGTGGAACGGCACCAAACTTCAGCACTCCTAAATCTCCATATGTGACACTTTCAATTTTTTTACAGGTTACATCAGGGATCCTCAAACTACGGCCCTCCAGCTGTTGTGAAACTACACATCCCATGAGGCATTGTAAAACTCTGACATTCACAGACATGACTAAGCATGATGGGAATTGTAGTTCCTGAACAACTGGAGGGCCGTAGTTTGAAGACCCATGGGTTACATGTTCAGAGTTACAGAGGAGGTCTAGTGCTAGAATTATTGTTCTCGCTTTAACGATCGTGGCGTATATAACCTGCGTGTATCTGGCTCTGATACCAGCCAGTGCCTCACCAACCACTGACCTCACCGCACGTCCCTACCGCACATATGTGAACACGGCCCAATGCCCTGTACATACGATCGGACTTTCCGACAACAAAACCATGGATTTTCGTTTCGAAGGGTGTTGGCTCCAACTTGTCTTGCATACACACGGTCACACAAATGTTGGCCAACAATTACAAACGTAGTGACGTACTAGACGTACTACGTGGTTTTTCAGCTCTTTAGCGCCACCCTTTGAGCTCCCTCTGCTAATTTTGTGTTAGTAGAAGTTTGGTGAGTGTTGATTCGCGCTTTTCTTTTCGCGTTTTTCATTTAGCACTATTATTATTATTATTATTATTATTCTTGATATCACTTGAAAAAAAAAGCATTTGAAAATCAGTTTGCAATAACTCCATCAGTATCACCAGCAAAGCAGCTTCATTATTATCCCATTAAAGAAGAAGAGAATTGTGCGCTGCATTTGAAGATTTCATAATTTACCGCGTCACGAATGTTAATTCTCCATTACGAGCGCTAGTTTACAAGACTGGCCGCTTCTGTTTCCGAGCATGCGTGGCTTTTTGCGCGACGGGCTTGTGTACACACGCGATCGGAAAGTCAGACCCTGTGTATGCTCCATAGAACATCTGCTGTTGGACTTTCCGCCAACAAATGTTGGCTAGCAGTTTCTCAAATTTTCCACCAACAAATTTTCGTTGTCAGAATATTTGAGAACCTGCTAGCCAACATTTGTTGGCGGAAAGTCCGACAGCAGATGTTCTATGGAGCATACACAGGGTCGGACTTTCCGCCAACAAGCTCACATCCAACATTTGTTGTCGGAAAATCCGATCGTCTGTATGGGCCATTACAGTAAGATACCAACTCAGTGATTTCCATTCTAAAGGCCCGTACACACGATCTGACTTTTTGACAACAAACCTGCAAATTAGCTGTTTTAAGGCAACATCCGACCGTGTGTACGCTCCATCGGACAAACTTTTCTGACTTTTGTTGGCTGTGCCAACAGACAAACTTTCCGGCAACAGAAGTCCGATGGAGCAAAGTCCGATCGTGTGTACAGAAAACCAGAGGACTTTTGTACAAAGTACAAACACGCATGCTCAGAACCAATGCAAAAGATCAGACAACAGTACAGAAGTTGGCCAAAGGTGGCAGTAAAGAGCAGAAAAACCACGTGATTTGGTGAAAGTTGGCTGAAAAAGTCCTGCCGTGTGTATGCAATACACGTTCACATCCGACGCCCTTTGTACAAAAATCCACGGGAAAGTTTGTACAAAGTCCGATCGTGTGTATGAGGCTTTTGTTGTCAAAAAGTCCAATCGTGTGTATGGGCCTTTATACGATCGGAAATCGGTTAAATAGGGTTATTAGTCTGTGGTGCTCAGATACAGTTTGGTTATTTTACATCAACAAAAATGTCTATAAATCTGCAAACATTTAAAAAGTAAGTTAGTATGAGTAAGTATCCAGCACCCTTACCCGGGGTGGACGTCACAATCGTAGAAAAAAGAATGCTAAAGTTACAGCTTAGTAACTAAGAGCCTCAAGCACGGCCATTTCCTAGTCAGTGACCCTGAAGGACTTTTGTACAAAGTACAAACACGCATGCTCAGAACCAATGCAAAAGATTATACAACAATACAGAAGTTGGCCAAAGGTGGCGGTAAAGAGCAGAAAAATCACGTGATTTGGTGAAAGTTGGCTGGAAAAGTCCTGCCGTGTGTATGCAATACATGTTCACATCCGGCGCCCTTTGTACAAAAATCCACAGGAAAGTTTGTACAAAGTCCGATCGTGTGCACGAGGCTTTTAAGTAGCTTTCCAGCATGCTGGAAGATTCCCAAAATAAAAGACTTCCAGCGGTTCTATCTTGTCCATTACCTCTTGATAAAGTTCAGCAATAACATTTCACTGATAATGGACTTCAAACATTATCTAAAGTGAAGAAAATCTTTAAAAAAAAAAAAAAAAAGACGGGTAATGGCCGTTTTGTATTTAATTCTGCTTGTCCCGGTGACCTTGTGGGAATGGAGACATCAGGGAAAACTTGGGTAGAGTGTCTGGAGAAGAGCTTATATAAATCACCCTCCGCTTCTTACTAACCCATATTTCCAAGGTCAAGTACAAGAAGACCACAGCTCACCTCTAATGAAATCAGTTAGGCTCCAAGTGCTGTGACATTTCAGATATATTGAACGATCGGAGTATGTTTAGGCCCATATGAGAAAGGTCAGTCTCAGGGTCCAGAACATAAATTATGAACAGGAGACCCCCCCCCCCCCTCCCTCCATCCCACCCCATTCTCAGCTCTTCTATTTTACAAATGACTTACTGCTTCTATGAAAAGCTAATTCCATATATTTTTTCTCAAGGAGCACTTTTTAATATCAAAATATTTAATTAAAACCGTGCAAAGGTTGTGCGTTTGTATTACATTATTATTTATTATTATGCGTTCACCTCTACAAACCTCTATCATAAAACAAACTCCCTTTTTACAGTCTTTATTAAACCCTTTCAGAAACAGAGTACCTATAAATAAAGTCTATTAGTGTGATTGAAAAATATCCACTCGCATGCCTATCTGCCGCGATACGCGTTGCCGGCTTCAGGGTCACTGACTAGGAAATGGCCGTGCTTGAGGCTCTTAGTTACTAAGCTGTAACTTTAGCATTCTTTTTTCTACGATTGTGACGTCCACCCCGGGTAAGGGCGCTGGAAACTTACTCATACTAACTTACTTTTTAAATGTTTGCAGATTTATAGACATTTTTTTGATATAAAATAACTTAAAGCAGAACCAAACTTATCTGAGCACCACAGACTGATAACCCTATTTAACCGATTGCCGATCGTATAAAGGCCCGTACACACGATTGGACTTTTTGACAACAAAAGCCTCATACACACAATAGGACTTTGTACAAACTTTCCCGTGGATTTTTGTACAAAGGGCGTCGGCCGAGATCTTGTATTGCATACACACGGCAGGACTTTTTCAGCCAACTTTCACCAAATCACGTGGTTTTTCTGCTCTTTACCACCACCTTTGCTCAACTTCTGTATTGTTATCTGATCTTTTGCATTGGTTCTGAGCATGTGTGTTTGTACTTTGTACAAAAGTCCTCTGGTTTTCTGTACACACGATCAGACTTTGCTCCATCGGACTTTTGTTGCCGGAAAGTTTGTCCGTTCGCACAGCCAACAAAAGTCTGATGAAAACCGAAAAAGTTTGTCCGATGGAGCGTATACACGGTCGGATGTTGCCTTAAAACAGCTAATTTGCATGTTTGTTGTTAAAAAGTCTGATCGTGTGTACAGGCCTAAACATGCAAATTAAGGCCCATACACACGATCAGACTTTTTGAGAACAAACATGCAAATACGCTGTTTTAAGGCAACAACCGACCGTGTGTACGCTCCATCGGACAAACTTTTTCGGTCTTCATTGGACTTTGGTTTTCATTGGCTGTGCGAACGGACAAACTTTCCGGCAACAAAAGTCCGATGGAGCAAAGTCCGATCGTGTGTACAGAAAACCATAGGACTTTTGTGCAAAGTACAAACACGCATGCTCAGAACCAATGCAAAAGATCAGACAACAATACAGAAGTTGACCAAAGGTGGCAGTAAAGAGCAGAAAAGCCACATGATTTGGTGAAAGTTGGGTGAAAAAAGTCCTGCCGTGTGTATGCAATACAAGATCTCGGCCGACGCCCTTTGTACAAAAATCCATGGGAAAATTTGTACAAAGTCCGATCGTGTGTATGAAGCTTAACTCATACTAACTTACTTTTTAAATGTTTGCAGATTTATAGACTTTTTTTTTTATAAATAACTTAAAGCAGAACCAAACTGTATCCGAGCACCACAGACTGATAACCCTATGTAACCGATTGCCGATCGTATAAAGACCCGTACACACGATTGGACTTTTTGACAACAAACATGCAAATTAACTGTTTTAAGGCAACATCCGACCGTGTGTACGCTCCATTGGACAAACTTTTTCGGTTTTCATCGGACTTTTGTTGGCTGTGCGAACGGACAAACTTTCCGACAACAAAAGTCCGATGGAGCAAAGTCTGATCGTGTGTACAGAAAACCAGAGGACTTTTGTACAAAGTACAAACACGCATGCTCAGAACCAATGCAAAAGATCATACAACAATACAGAAGTTGGCCAAAGGTGGCGGTAAAGAGCAGAAAAAACACGTGATTTGGTGAAAGTTGGCTGAAAAAGTCCTGTCGTGTGTATGCAATACAAGTTCACGGCCGATGCCCTTTGTACAAAAATCCATGGGAAAGTTTGTACAAAGTCTGATCGTGTATATGAGGCTTAACACAGAGACACTATTTTATCAAACGTATTGGGACACCTACCTTTACATGCACATGAACTTTAATGACATCCCAGTCTAAAGCCTCATACACATGATTGGACTTTGTACAAACTTTCCTGTGGATTTTTGTACAAAGGGCGTCGGCCGAGATCTTGTATTGCATACATACAGCAGGACTTTTTCAGGCAACTTTCACCAAATCACGTGGGTTTTCTGCTCTTTACTGCCACCTTTGGTCAACTTCTTTATTGTTGTCTGATCTTTTGCATTGGTTCTGAGCATGCGTGTTTGTACTTTGTACAAAAGTCCTATGGTTTTCTGTACACACGATGAGACTTTGCTCCATCGGACTTTTGTTGCCAGAAAGTTTGTCCGTTCGCACAGCCGATGAAAACCGAAAAAGTTTGTCCGATGGAGCGTGCACACAGTCGGATGTTGCTCCAAAACAGCTAATTTGCATGTTTGTTGTCAAAAAGTCAGATTGTGTGTACGGGCCTTTATGCTCCGTACACATAATCGGACTTTCCGACAACAAAACCGTGTATTTTGTTCGAAGGTTGTTGGCTCCAACTTGTCTTGCATACACGCGGTCACACAAATGTTGGCCAACAATTACGAACGTAGTGACGTGCAAGGCATACGTGATATCTCCATTGCAAACGCTAGTTTTACAAGACCGAGCGCTTCCGGCTCGTAACTTGATTCTGAGCATGCGTGGACTTTTGTGCGACAGACTTGTGTACACACGATCGTAAAGTCTGACAACAAAAATTTGTTGGCGGAAAATTTGAGAACCTGCTAGCCAACATTTGTTGGTGGAAAGAAATGTAATTCTCAAAAAAGTACTTTAACATAGGGTGACACTATGAAAGTATTAATAATAGAGTGTCATTGTCCCAAAAATAGTTTAACTGAAAACTGGAATACTACACGGAATGGACTTTGTAGGCACCCAAGAAAAAGATCTAGAAAGATATTAATAGTATTTTCTTATTTTATTAAAAAATTGAAAAAAAAACAAAAAACTGAGGTACAGTTATTACAATAGATATATGGTGTTCTTAGGGCCATAGTCGGCATTTTTCTTCCGCCAAACACAGCGAGTCCTCCTCCTCAAGAAGGCACATGTACAGTCATGCCAATGAACATCTAAAAGATTTAGAGAAAGATTTAGGAGGAAGTGCTGGGGTCATATGAGACTAAAATCTAGGTCTTTGGCATTAACTCGGTTTTCCATGCTTGGAGGAACAAAAATGCTTACTATGAGCCTAGGAACACCACCCCTACAGTCAAGCACAGAGGTTGAAACATTATGCTTTGGGGCTGTTTCTCTGCTAAAAGTACAGACTGACTTTGCTGCATTGAGGGGCCAATGGATGGGGCCAGGTATTGCAAAAAATTGGATGAGAACCTTCTTTCATCACCCACAATGCTGAAGATGGATCATATATGGGTCTTCCAGCATGACTAAGACCCAAAACATACCGCCAAGGCAACAAAAGAGCGGCTCAAAAATAAGCACATTAAGGTCATGCAGGGGCCTAGTCAATCTCCAGACCTTAATCCTGTAGCCATTTTATGGATGGAGCTGAAACTTCAAGTTGCCAAGCGATAGCCAAGAAACCTTAATGATTTAGGGAAGATCTATAAAGAAGAGTGGACCAAAATCCCTCCTGAGAGGTGTTCAAACCTGGTCACCATCTATAAGAAACGTCTGACCTCTGTGCTTGCCAACAACGTTCCCTCCACCAAGTACTAAGTCATGTTTTGCTTGGGATCAAATACTTATTTCACTCACTGAACTGCAGCTAATTTATATAGTTTGTTTTATGTGGGGGTTTTTTCTGGATTTTTGGTTGATATTCTGTCTCTTTCATTTAGGATACACCTATGATAAAAATTGTAGACCTTTCATTACTTTGTAAATGGGCAAAGTTACAAAATCTGCAGGGGATCAAATACTTATTTCCCCCCACTGTATACACAATCCTTCACCCACAGTTGATCCATTTTGCTCCAGCAGGGGAAAAAATTCCTTCCTGATCCCCGGAGAGGCAATCAGATTCCCTGGATCAACTTTACCTATAAATTTCAGTACCCAGTTATATTATGTACATTTATAAAAGAATCCAGGCCTTTTTTTTTAAAGCAATCTACTGAGCTGGCCAGAACCACCTTTAGAGGGAGTCTATTCCACATTTTCACAGCTCTTACTGTGAAGAAACCTTTCTGTATTTGGAGCAGTGGCAGCTGGTGGTATATTTGGGGGGAGGGATGGCAAACCATGCACCCACAGCACCTCCCACCCCCATGGGTAGGTCGGTCAGGTCCGCACACATCCACCACAACCATCGGCCGGTCAATGAGCCCCGCACTTACCAGCAGGCAGTGCTTCCCTCCGGTTGACGGCTTCATTCCCTGGGTCTCCTCCGGTGGCCTTTACGTCTCCTCCCTCTTCCTCTCTCCTCATAGTGGTCCAATAGGATCGCTTATCATTTTGGCTAATCCAGAAACGGGTCTTAGGACCTGCGCCTCAAATGTAAATTAGGGGGCTGGAAGCATGGATCGGGGGGTGCCCCTGAGCCCCTAATGGATGGGTCATCACTGGTTTGGAGATTAAATCTCTTTTCTTCTAGGTGTAAAGAGTGCCTGCTTGTCCTCAGTGATGACCTTAGAGTGAATACCAACACCAAGTTCACTATATGGACTCCTTGTGTATTTGTACATGTTGATCATATCCTCCCTTAATCCCCTCTTCTCAACAGAGAATAAAATTGGTTAGTCTAATCTTTCCTCATAGCTGAGCTCCTCCATGCCTCTTATCAGTTTTTTTTGCCCTTTCCTGCACTTTTTACAGTTCTCCAATATCCTTTTCATGTAATGATGCCCAAAACTGAACTGCATATTCCAGAGGAAGTCTTACTAAGGATTTGTACAGGGGCAATATATCTCTCTCTTTGGAGTCCATACCTCTCCTAATACAAGAAATGACATTGCTCGCTTTGGAAACCGCAGCTTGCCATTGCATGCTATTATTAAGCTTATAATCTACCAAAACCCCCAGATCTTCTATATCCCCCAAGTTGTACACCCCCTAGTATGTATGATGCATATTCTTAGCCCCTAAGTGCATAACTTTACACTTATCTACGTTAAACCTCATTTGCCACATAGTCGCCCAATTAAACAGTGCATTGAGGTCGGCTTGTAAATTGGAGACATCCTGTAAGGACGTTATTCCACTGCATAGCTCGGTGTTATCTGCAAAGACTGAATTGGTACTTTTCTTCCCAGACCCAATATCATTTATAAAGATATTAAAAAGTAAGGGTCCCAACACTGAACCTTGGAGTACACCACTGATAACCTTAGAACACTCAAAGTACGAGTCATTAACCACTACTCTCTGAATTTGATCTTTTAGCCAGGTTCCTATCCATTTACAAACTAATCTTTCCAGACCTGACTTTACCTTACACATTAGTCGTGTGTGCCATGTCCACAGCCACCTCTCTGTCCAAGGTTTTACTTACCTCTTCATAAAAAAAAAATCAGATTAGTTTGACAACTTTTGTCATTCATTAATCAATGCTCATCTATGTGGTCTTTTATTAAACTCTTCAGAATCTTCTATAGAAGTTCAACTAATGCCGCGTACACACGGTCGAACCGTATGACGTACTTAGTCCGTTGAAACACATTTCAACGGACAATCCGCTCGTGTGTGTGCTTCAGCGGACTTTTTCAGCATGCAGTCCGGAGTACTAAGAATTTCGGTTTGACCAAAAATCTTTCCGTCGTACTTTGGTTTCAGCGGACAATACGGTCGTCAGTATGCTAGTCCGACGGACTAAGAATAGCACATGCCCAGAAAGGATTTACAGGGCTTTGCTGTGTCTTGGACTTCCTATTTCTAGTCCCGTCGTACATGCTGTACGTCATCGCGCAAGCTTTCCTTCGGACTGTTTGTGTATCCGTGTGTGGTCAAGTCCGTTCAGTGGAAAGTACGCCGGATTGTCCGTCGGATTGTATGACGGACTAAGTACATCATACAGTTCGATCGTGTGTACGCGGCATTACAGGTCTATAGACTTTGATCCTTTTTAAATATAGACAGCACATTGGCCCTACGCCAATACAGTGGTATTATGTCAGTCATTAAAAAGTCCCTAAAAATTGGATACAATGGCTTTGAAATGACAGAGCTAAATTCTTTCAGGGTCCGTGGGGGAATCCTATCTGGTCCAGGTACTTTATCCAGCTTTATTCTGTCTAGATACTTTTGGACCATATCAATTTTGAGCCATTGTGGATCATTTGGGACTGTGACAATACCACCCCTATTATGTACATGAGCTCCCCCATGCTCCTTTGTATACACAGAGATGAAGAAAATATTTAACACATTTGCCTTCTCTTTGTCCCCAGTCACCCACTCTAGATCATTTTGTAAAGGGCCTTAAACGATGATAGTGTTCCTTCATTTTTATATTTTTTAAATGTTCTTTTCTTATTATTTATAGCTTTTTAACTTTGGCTTTGAGCCAATATATACTTTGCAGTGAGCTTGCACATAGTCTTTTTGAAGAATTCCCATTTCTGTTCTGTAATCATTGATGCCAATATTCCCTCCCAGTCTAAGTTTTGGAGAGCAGCCCCCATTCTTGGAAAAGGTGCTCTCTTACAATTAAGTGTTTTATCCTTCCTGTATGTGTTTGTTGATTACATGGTCACTGCTACCCAGATGTTCTTTATATGAACATTAGTAATAAGCTCTGCATAATTTGAGATTACCAGGTCCAACAGAGCATCATTCCTAGTTGTGGCCTCTATGAATTGTATCATAAAATTGTCCTGTAATAGATTTATATATTTTTTCCCTTTAACTGTTCCAGCAGTGCCATTACTTCAGTCAATTTCTGGGAAGTTAGAGTCCCCCATTATTATCGCTGTCCCAGACCTTGCAGCCCTTTCCATCTGTGCAAGGAGCTGAGTCTCCACCTCCTCATTATCATTGGGTGGCCTATAACAAACTCCAATGATTAACTTTAAAATTCGCACATCTATATGCAGTTCCACCCATTTTGCTTCAGCCACATCACATTCTCCATCAACTAGGTGCTGTTTTACATTTTGAGATCAACTCTTACATACAGACAGACTCCCCTACCTTTCCTTTTTACCCTGTCTTTCCAAAAAAGTGCATAGCCAGGAATATTATTAGCCCAGTCATGTGAAGAATGAAGCCAAGATTCAGTGATACCAATTAAATGATGTTATGTGTCATTTGTTTGCCTTACCTTGTAATGATGGGCACAAATGTCGTGACTGCAGTTTGTAGTGTCACCCCTAATTGATTCCTCTAGGTTCTTTTATTCACTTACCTAGCTTGTCCCTATTCGCCAAAGGGACAAGACAAATTAGTGTTCCGGGTCACATGGCATCCAATTCATGTGTTGCCATCTGCTCTGTGTTGCATCATAAATGTGAGAGTATGAATGTAAAAAAAGACACCTTCAACTTGCATTATGAGCTCTCTGTGTGTCTGTGATCATACCTCCCAACTGTTTGAGATGAGAATGAGGGACACCTATCAGAAAAAGTATGTAGGCATAGGACACACCCCCTGCCATGCCACCTGAAGCTTTTGGTAAGCAGCTGACATCAGCTGATACCCTCAGATTCTACAAGACCTATCATGAGCAGGAGAAGCTCACTGCACATGGCCAGCACCCATTTCAATGCGCCGTTGTGTGTTCTGCATGCCGGGGCTGTCCCCCAATTCCTTGACCTCAATGGTTGTGAGGCTGGGGGCTCGCACCCGCTATGCGTCGGCGCCACGCTCCCACACGTCGGCACGTCTGACATCATATTGACGCCACGTGCCGACGTGTCATCCTACCATCAGGCGTGCAATGTTATGGAGGCGTCAGGCTACCTATATGTAGGCGCTGGTCGCCTGCATGTGGATCCTTTTGATTCCTCTCTCACAGCACGACCTAGCGTGGTGTTGGTTGGGACCTCGTTGGCTGGCTGGTTCTGGCACCCCCCCACTTTCTATGGACTTTTTACTCTATGCACCGCGGTTCATTCACCTCAATCCTTAACAGGATCCTTTCGATATATAAGGTAATTCACTGTTGTTTAATGATGGCAATTGGTGTTATCGGTGGTTTTGATCTTTTCCCGCACTGTTTTTATCTCTTTTACACTAGGCTATTTGAACATGCCCTTTCACTCCTCCCTCTAATTTACACTCATTTTTTATCTTCCACCTTGTAGTTCCCAATATACTACCCACTCACTTACCATTATATATTATTATTATGCTTTACAGTTACCTATTTGGGTTCAAGATTCTACACTACAATGCTGGAAGGGCGATCTTTTTCTTGCATCTCTTTTCACACGCTGTTTTTGGGTTGCCCTGCCTCGCTGCCGCCTGGTCACCTCCTCTGCTCCCGGGGGGGGGGGGGTGTCTTATCCATCCCCTGGTGCCTCCCATTATCACGATCATTATATTCTTTAAGTTTCACTACAATTCTATTCATTTATTCATAGGTAAGAGTGTGTGGACCAGAGTTCTTGTTCCCTCTCTTCCTATTCTAATGAATTACCATTAATTACCATACTATTATTCTTTATAGGTATTCCCTGTTTAGCAGCTCCTGATGAGTGGACAAACTTCCACGAAACGCGTCGAGAATTTATATTTGATGTCATGTTACAGCTATCATGTGCATACAATGGATTTTGATAGTTTGAGTCATCAATTCTACTGAATACGATTTTGGTTATATCCATGTTGGGTGTACTGCTGATGCTACTATTATTAATCATGTGCTACAGTGTTTACTATGCTATTAATTTTACTATGATGTGATAGACCAATCATGTTTTATTCACTCTGTACCATATTTATTGTTATAATATTTGGTATCATTGCATTGTGCCCCTATTGGATATCAAATAAATATTAATTATACTTACTATGAATGACTCATACTGCCCTAGTGTTATGTCTCATATAAAGTCCCACTTCCCCGCCTGCCCCTATTCCCCCGTTTCTTTAATCGATTAGGGATGGAGACCAATGTACCGGATGGTCATGGCCTCATATAAAGTCCCAACTATCTTCTTTTTTCAATGTAATAGGGATGGCAACATACACTAATTATGCTATTTATTCCATGCATTGCTGTTGACATCCATCAATTGCTGTTTATGTTAAATTGCAACGTCGGAATTCCCTGTTTTTATTATTTTTATTAGGTTAGCACTCGGGGGTGGACCTCATCCACTTCCAGGAGCAGCAACACATGCCGGGGCTGTCCCCCAATTCCTCGACCTTAATGGTTGCAGGGCTGGGGGCTCGCACCCGCTATGCGTCGGCGCCACGCCCCCACACGTTGGCACGTCTGACGTCATATTGACGCCCCGTGCCGACGTGTCATCCTACCATCAGTCGTGCAATGTTATGGAGGCGTCAGGCTACCTATATGTAGGCGCTGGTCGCCTGCACGTGGATCCTTTTGATTCCTCTTTCACAGCACGACCTAGCATGGTGTTGGTTGGGACCTCGTTGGCTGGCTGGTTCTGGCACCCCCCACTTTCTATGGACTCTTTACTCTATGGGTTGGGAAAGGCAGACCCTGGGCTGAACATTCATGCAGCCTCAGCTAAGCCCTGGTTAAGAGGGTGGCCAAGGTGTGCATAAGCAGTCTGATGCCTAGAACAGCAGGGTCCTTGTCCTGATGGACAGAGATCCAGCCTGGATGGGCTTTCTGCCCTCCTGGGATACCTAGGTGAAGCTTGCTGGATCTTCATTGAGGTTCCAGCTCAGAAAGAGGTGGGGGCATATGGCCAAAGCTGTGAGAAGGGTCAGGAGAAAGTGTGTCAGGGATCTGGCCTGGAGGAGCACAGTACAGGGTCAGACTGGTACTGATAGGAGGTGTCCATGTATTCAATGACACAGTGAAAAAAGGCCTGAGAGAGAGAGAGAACCTGGAGAGACTGTTGCAGTTTAACTGCTTTTAGAGAAACTGTTCCAGAATTGCTGGCTCTGGGCTGTTTCCAGTGTGGAATCCCCCCTAAACTGTATGTCCTCACCATCCTACACCAGAGGCTGACCTTGAAGAGGTTAACTACTACTAAAGTGTCCTCTGATAAAGGCTGCACCCATTCTGGAGTATCCCAAGGATCACCTTATACCCTATCCAAATTTTTCAAGCAGTAAATCCTAAAAAGGCAGTATGGTTACCTGCCTGGTTATTGCATGGTGAGACTGAGAAACTGCTGTGTGCCTGGCTGCTGGGCACCCAGTAGGGAATAGAACCTGGGACAAACAGCGATACTGGCTTGAGGTCTGATCCACACCAAGGCAGATGTAAAGATATGAGGTTGATATATTGGCAATTTTGGGAAGGACAGAAGGAAAAATGTAGGTAGGAGAAGCATAGTTTTCTTATGGAAGGACACAGGGACAAAGTCATCCTTTTGCATGCACAGTTACACGTCCAATGTAGAACATTTAATTGTTGAATCTGATGACATAGTATTGCCAGTTCTGGCAGGTAAATTGTAGTGATACAAAGGATGCCAAGGCACAGTCTCTTGTTTCCGAACAGAGGAATGGTACCCATTACCCTTTTACTTGCTTAAAACCAGTGAACTCTTGGCTAGTGTCCTCATTCCAGATGGGATAGTTTGCTGGGACATGTTGTGTTTCTTTTGAGCAAGCATTGCAAACTGATCCAAACCTGGAGAAGCTCAGAAGCCTAGCTTTCAGCCCTCTAGTTGAGAGAAAGAGAAAAAGGTTGACTGGGACAAGCTGTACAGTGCGGATCTGCCCACCAGCGCTTGTGTGGTAGAAATATTTAAAAGACAGCTCCTTGTATCCAACAAGTTTTGGGGATACAATCAGGTCACTTGAAAATCTTTAACACCAAGGCCCAAGTAATGCAGAATTTTTTTCCTAGCCTAACATGCTAACAGACATAGCCAACTGTTATAGATACTTTGTTACCTTGCAGCAGGTAGGCGAGGAAGGAGAGGTTTCCAAGACCAATGCCTATAGTTTGTGTCTGACCAGATGCAAGCTAGGCCTTACCACCTACAAACAAAGAACCTGTGCAAGCAATTTAATGGAATTTCTAAAAATAATTCTGAGGATGTTTGTGGATTCTCAGGGAAGTGACTGAAATCAATATTTCCATCACTTGTTTGCCTACAAAGAGGTGCCCCCAGAATCCACAGGCCTTTCACCATTTGAACTCTGATACAGAAGGTAAGGGAAAGGACCTAATAGCCCTAATCTGAGAGACTTTTGAGGGCATATTTCCATAGCTATACTCCCGAAAGAGCCACTGATTGATCATGATTAAATGTAATATAAGCACAGTCACTGCACATCTCCTGACAACAGCAATACAGATTATAAAGATCAGGATTTGTTTCCCTGTTTTGCAGAGGCTACCAGTACACACACACATGATTACAACCTCATGCACATTGGCCCAGTAACAGAGGTATTTTTAGGCTTTAATGCTAATAAAATGTGTAACTGGGAAGGAATATAGGGCATTGAATACTCTGATCAATGCTGGCTCCAGTAAAGAGGACACTAAATCCTTTAAATAATTCTTCTTGACCTCTGAGACTGGAAGGAAATTCCTCACCTTACTTATGGGGCCATCAAAGAGCTTTAGCTTCTTAGTAAGGTATTAGTAGACTGGAATCTCAAGGGTGAAGTCTCAAGGATGTCTCTGTAGTTCCAGGTATGGGTTCCCGAGCTCTGCCACAGCTGGGACCCTGTTAAGCATCAATGTAGATCAGCAGCAATGCCTTCAGAGATGGCAGCTTTCCCAGCTAGTGAATCTCCTAGGCCAGATGTGTAAGGCCTTACACTCAGCACATGCTAGGCCCACACGGTTTTCTGAGCCAAGCAGCCTAGATAGTCCAGCAGCAACTTCTCAGGTCCCTGCCTCAGGCAAGGGAGAAAGCACATGCCCCCCCCCCCCCCCCTAAATATTTATACCCTCCTCCATCATGCTCTAGTGCCATGAACTTCCTACAACAGTGGTGTCAAACTCAGTTTTATGAGTTGCCCTCCAAGGGCTGGTGGTATCTGTAAGATTAAATGTTCAGAGCACCCCACCTCCCCTTACATCAGATGTCAAGAGCCCCCCCCCCCATGCAGAAGTGCAAGATCTGGCAGAGGAGTTCTGTCCTCCTCTCTGTTACTGACTGCTGAGATAGGGTGAGGGCAGAGACGAGGGCTGGAACTGCAGGAGCAGGAGAGGTGTCAGGGCCACATGAAATGGCCTGGCAGGCTTTGTGGTTTACACATGTGTCCTATAAGGATGGCTGGGAGAAATATCAATATTCATTCAGTAACTTAGCATGGCAGAGGAACCTCATACTATAGTCAATGATGCTAGTGGCGCCTACTGACAACAGTGAGAAACCACAACCTCACTGGGCTTAGGGAGAAACCAAGTGCACAACTATACAAAAAAAAAAACAGGTTGACTACTACAAAGCCAAAGACTCAATTATCCTAGCAACCTATCTACTAGTTGCTACATATTACTGGTCCAGAGGTCTCTGTGGTAGATTATGGACTGAGGATCCAGAATACAAAAGAAATTGAGCTGGGGAGGGGCAGGAGATCATGACAAGCAAAAATGCTGGTAACTGCAATATCTATGATTGAGACGCAATGGTTAATTATTCTAAAAATATCACACAATAGAAATCCTAAATTATGACTTGCTATCTTTTGTTCACTTACAACTTCAAAGTACAACTATTGGAAAATACAGAATAGTTTGTCGTTTCATATAAAAATAACTTACATCTTATGGTTTCTGGCTTCTAACAATATCTTCTGAATAAATGCTGCTTTTTCTCCTGAACATATTTTTATGACTGCATCATAGAATCCACAAATCTGTGTTTCTACATAAATGTGTGTGATATGTGATGGACTTGATCCATTTTCATGGATTTGCTCCTTTAGAAAATTTTCATACTCTGCCACAGTTTCACATTTCATTTGTGGTGTCTTCTGCCGGGTGTTAAGAGTGTTAAACATTTTATGAACAGCCCTATAAATCAGCTGACACCCCGGTCTCAGAGAGCCAGATGAGCCGGTATCATCTATCTGTAATAAAAATGCAACTATCATAATTCAGGGTGAGTCTGGCTTTCTGCAGTGCAGTCATGACACATGTCTCTTGGCCTGAGATCGAGAGGTAATGTCATGTAACTCTAGTGAGTGTCAGAATATGAAAACAAGTAAGGAGGGAACTGGTTATGCTACAAGAATATCTTCAAAATTGTCTTGGAAAACATGTACAAATTATAATGATCCTGGCTCATCATGCTATTTAAAATCTGCATGGATCAAGGAGAGGTGGAAGTGTGTCCTTCCATTAAGTCAACCGCTAGGGAGCATTGTATATATTTGCTAGCACACCATGATTCTTCAAACGACATTCAAAGGTTTTAATCAACATGGTCACATCACAGTGGAAAAGTGTAAAGTTTCAGGGCCCTGCAGGACCCCTTCCTCAAGCATGTGATGTTCACATTCACATCATCAAATGCCTGATGAAGGGATCCTGCATGGCCCCAAAACATTGCACTCTTCCACTGTGATGTGATCATGTTGAATACAACCTTTGGACATTATTTGAAGAACCATGGTGTGCTGACAAATATGTACATTAATCAGTGAAGCTCCCACTCTCCAGCTGGCTGTTGCTGTATAGCGCTACCCCCGCAGGATCCGCTGGTAATTTGGACCTATTTCCCCTAGTTACAGCATACACAGCAAACTTTGGCTCATAGATTAGTCTAAGGGTTTCTTTTTGGGTTTTTATTGGAACGGTAACTTGGATGGGTATGGGGAGCATGGTATAACCCGGAACTGAAGAAATACACAAGTTGAGGACTGTTAGGCTTCTGGCTGCTCTGTACAAAAATGCAGGCTGCATTGCCAACCTAAGGCTGCACTGTACTTTCTTCTGCCCATCTTGTGCAACTCCTAACTGTCTTGCAGAACTCCTGGCTGTACTGGGCTAACTTTTAGCAGTATTGCATGCTCCTAGCTGTTTTGCTGCACTGCATTTGCCTGGGAAAAAAAAAACACCTCACAGTCGCTTCTCCTCTGTTTAGCAGGATTAATTACTCACTCAGTTTTAGAATGGTTGGGCTTCCTCCCACCAACTCACCTCCGGCTCTGCTCAGTCTCTGGAAAAGCTCTCTTTGGTAGGTCCCCCAGATAAGGCTAGCTGGGACTTTAATGTCTTCAAATGCTCTTTCAGCTTTCTCTCTGTCTCCCCCTGCCCCGGGGGCAGAGCCCCTGCACAGGGGTCTCCTCCTGTAGAACTGGTCTCAGGAAATCTGCTCCTTGGCTGCCAGGCCTGAGAATATTTATGGGCTCTCCCTCCACCTTCTGGGCACACCTCCCCAGGGATTTGCCAGAGTGCATAAATATTCAGGCTGCCTGTCATGCTCTTCTTCCCATTATACTTCTAGAAGTCTCTAGAAGAAGGGAGAAGTAACAGAACAGTAGCCTGTGAAACACTAAGCAGTCCTAAGTAATCAACCCCTACTTCACTGTTTACAGAGAAGCTAAGTAAATTTGCCTAGCAGCCTACCCTAAACTAGTAAACTCGAAACTTTTAACACCCGCTATCCCTTAGCCTACTCCAAGAATGTGTGCAATGGGAAACTTGATATGAGAACATAGGGAGCATGTGAGCAGTGGACAAGAAATACCAATGGTAGAGGGGCTGCAGCTCTTGAATAGTAGAGTATTGATGCCAGTCACTGATTCAATCTCTTGGGATCTCCAGCTTTCATATTTTTCCTCCACAGATTTGAAGTCCATATCCAACTCAGCCATTACAAAGCTATGTGTCTTGTGCCATATGCAGCATTCTATGTAATAGGGATTCGAGCAGCTTGTATGAGACTTTCTCATAATAACTGTGTTGGTTATAGATCACCCTTTCTCAACCCTTCTAATGTAGAGGAACCATTGAAATAATTTCCATTCTCAAGGAACTCCTGCTAATAATTAATAAATCTACAGCAGAACATTAGTGTG
Source organism: Lithobates pipiens (assembly GCF_037356315.1). Classification (NCBI taxonomy): domain Eukaryota; kingdom Metazoa; phylum Chordata; class Amphibia; order Anura; family Ranidae; genus Lithobates; species Lithobates pipiens. Next base: position 20,710,681 of record NW_027507903.1, read on the forward strand.
ATGGTCACTGAGAGAAATACTTCTTACATTTTTAGTCAATGGGAACATTTACCTCTTACAGAAAGATCATTGGTGTCAGTAGTTAATTATCTGAGAGGCATAAATTACTCATTGCTCAAGGAACCCCTAGCACCCTCTGTAGGAACCCTAGGGTTTCATGTAGAGGTGTAACTAAAACTTTCAGTGAAATAAACCATAAAGGACCTCCCCGGCCTCTTTCCTTCAGTCACGCGACCCTTCCCACAGATCCCGAAGCCCTTTACTCCCATTTCTGGGCCATTTATTAAAAACAAAATGGAAGCACAGGATTCCATTAAAAACAAACCATATTTATTGGTAGAAAAAATATAGCACACTTACTGTCAAAGAACAGCCCGCAGAAGAACTGGCACATCTGCTAATGCCCAGCAGAATCATAGATTGGCACATAGAAATTTGCCATTGGCACATAGAAATTCACCAATACTAATACACATGCACACACAGGCATGAACATCTGCGAAGATTCATGTGCCAGTGCGCCAAGGCGCATTCAAAGGCGCATGCAGTCCGTGAGCCCAGTGGTCTATTTAAAGCCAGCTGCATCAGCCACTAGTTGCTGGATGATCTTCAGTTCCCTGTGTGCTCCTGTTTTTGATACTATTGGGTTTCCTGCCACCCCCCCGGCTTGCCTTTGACCTGTCTTGTCTCCATTCCCGGCTTTGACCCTCGGCTTGTTCCATTGACTCTGCTCCTGTCTGCTGTACCTGTGTATGACCTCTGGCTTGCTCTTCCAGAGTTCTCTGGTGCCCGATTATCAGTGTATGACCCCATCTTACTCCTGACCTTGCTTGCTGCCTTACCCCTGTCTGATAATCTGTGTATGACTACTAGCCTGGCTCCTGACTCTACTCCTCACTCTCCCTTCGGCCAAGTCTCATCTAAAGGGACCCCTGCACAGCAGTGCATCCTGCTCATTCAGCTGCCATCCAGACATCTCATCACTCAGCCTGTCGCAGCTGGCAACTCCTGCTTCTTTGGGCATAGCACTCCCTGTCACCACCTTCAAGGGTGCCCTGCACTCAGCAGCAAGGGAAGCCTGCTCAGCACCTCAACCAGGTTCGTGACACTTACATTCAAGCAGCTCTGTATCAGCATGGATGGAAAGAACTTCAATGTGCACGCAGGCAGCACTGCATGAAGCAGAGGCAGCTGGTGATCCCAATGCCAACATAGCAGGTCCCAGTCAGTGTCCAACACACATCGCCATTCCACCTTATGGATATGCTCTACATCTGTCCAGGGGGTGGTAACGTGTTTAGAAGGTGTTCCTTCCTTCTCAAAGCCCTTTATGTTAGCTCTGCAGCGGGACCCTTTCACGTGTTCTGTAGCAAGCCCCCTTCCTGCCTTCTTGGTCCCCTCCACCAAGGTGATAGAATGTCATGTGGCCCTTGTAGTTCCACCTCTGGTATCATGGAACAGAGGATGAGAAAGGCTGTTATAGACTGCATGGATTTTGCCACCACAGTTTTCATGAAATCTGAGAAAGAAAATAGTTTCTACTCCACATCCATTTAAAACTTAAATATTGATTTTAAGTTTACTGGGTACAGCTGGAGTAACAGAACCTGTAAGTTATTTTAAAGAGATTATAACGGAACATAAGCTTCCTTGCAAATCTGGTGTTGCAAAGCAGGGCCATGATTTTATTGCATAAAGCAGAAGTGTTGGCAGACAGAAAATACAGTTCCTGAAGCCAGTTATACATTCAATAAAAAAATCTTAGTTTTTTTCAAACAGTTTCTTAATCTTTCTATATATTTTCCCTGTGAAGTTTCCAGAAGGATTCAGGCTGATTAATGAAGAAGAAGCAGGGTGAGCCAGTCAATCTTTACTACATTGCACAGTGCAAAGGGAGCTGGGCTGATTGGTCTGACTTGATCAATGTGTTATTTCTCCTTCACTATCCATTCACAGGCTTGCAGGGTTGTCAAAACGCAACATTTGTTTTTACTGACGCAGCATAGAAAATTTACTGACAGAGCAACATTTTTGCTGACAACCTGAAAAAAGACAGACATTTTTATTAGAAGCTAAAAGAGTGAATACTGTAAACGATATATGAATGTTAACTAAACCTAGAAGTGTAATCTGCCTTTACAGTTAAAAAGTCAAAAGAATCTGACAAAAATGTGAGAATGACTAGGATTATGAAAGATCTGTGGCGCCCTGTGACAGAATCTAAAAGAAACATTTTCTGAAGTGTATAGTGAATGGTGGGCATGACAAGGTTGTGACTAACAAGTGAAGTAGTTTAAAGGTGCAATCTCGCAGACACACATAAACCTCAGGACAAGGGATTAGCTTTAAAAATTAAACTTTTCCATGGCATTTGCTTTACTGGACACAAAAGGTTATCACTTTGAGCCTACCTTAAAGAAGAACTTCATTAAAACCATCAACTGCTGAGACAACACTAATGTATAGGATGGGGTAGTCAATGATGTGGGGGAGAGCAAGAGAGAGCTAGCAAATGAGAGGAAATAGAGAGAGAGAGAGAGAGAGAGAGAGAGCGAGAGAAATGGAGGAACGTTTTTTCGGTCATGCTCCTTCGACAGAAGTCAGCTATTCATACTGAATCCAACACACAGGGACCGGATGTCCGACGGTTTCTATGGAACTAGCCAATGCCGCAAGATATTTTTGGCCCACGTGTACTAGGCTTTACTGTAAGCTAACACTCTCCACATCCACGTTAACAGATAGTGACCCCTTAAAAACAATACACTTGTTTTTTTAAGTTAAAGCGGAGTTCCTCCAATTTTCTTTTCTTTTTAAAGTCAGCAGCTACAAATAAGGAAACTTAATAATACCTGTATTAGACAAGTATCTGCTCCCCCCTCCCCCCCTGCAAGGTGCCAAATGTGACACTGGAGGGGAGGAGGGGGGAAGAACCGGAAAAGCGGAAGTTCCATTTTTGGCTGGAACTCCGCTTTAAGAATACATACTTGAATATCATTTTTGTTTAAAAATCTGAGTTTAGTGTCATTTTAGCTTTGAATGTACAATATGTTGGTTTGCACTTCTTGCTTTAAAGGGTATTTCCACTTTGCAGCCAAATTGAGATAACATTTATTTTATATTTGTTTGTATATGTCCCCATTCACGTAGCATAACTTAAAAAATTGATTCTCTATTATGGACCGTCCAACAAAGAAAAATCCTATATATTCCTCTTTGTTTATGAGGGTGCTGAGAAGCTGCGTTTGCCAAAATGTACCCAGTCTGTAGTGTGCAAGCAGATCTTCATTACCAGTTGTAACTAAATTTGAACACTGTCTGCCGTATTAATGGACTAAAGGTGTAGAGCCGCGGTGCCCAACCTGTGGCCCTTCTACACTTTTTGTGTGGTTTTCGGGGCCCAAGCAGACACTAATCTGTGGTCAGATGTTTGTATTGATTTCTAGCAAGCTCGTTTAATATGTCTCCAGTCTATGACTGTCTCCTGATGCATGTCCACAGTCTCCCACAATTAATGCATGTCCCCAGTCCTGATCACCTCATATATCATCAGGGACGTGCGGTGAGGTCAGTGGCTGGTGAGGCACTGGCTGGTATCAGAGCCAGATACACGCAGGTTACATACTCCGCAAACGTTAGAGCGAGAGCAATAATTCTAGCACTAGACCTCCTCTGCAACTCTAAACATGTAATCTGTAAAAAATTTGAAAGCGTTGCCTGACTGAAGTTTGGCGCTATTCCACGAGTTTGCACAATATTAAAGCGTGAAATGTTAGGTATCTATTTACTTGGCGAAACATACTCTTTCACTTTATACAAAAAAAATCGGGTTATCTTTAGTGTTTTTTTTTTTATATACTGTATTTATCGGCGTATAACACGCACCCTAAGTTTAGGAATTTTAAGTAAAAAAACTTTTAGGAGGGAAGTTTAAGGGAAAAAAAAACTTACATTTAAATGCCCATCAATGCAGCCTTATCAGTGTCCATCTGCAGCCTTGTCAATGTCATTTGCAGTTTTGTCATGCAGCCTTGTCCATCATATGCAGCCGTGTCCATCATTGCACACTTATCAGTGTCATTTGCAGCCTTTCCTTTTAAAAATGGCGCTGAGATAAAGAGCCGGAAGTCCTGTGTATCTCGGTGGTGCTTGGTAGTTCTCGGGGGCTTTCGGCCGCCTTCGGCCGTTCTCGGAAGATTTTGGCCTCCTTCGGCCGTTCTCTGCAGCTTTCCCCTGCCGAGAATGACCGAAAGCTGGCGAGAATGGCCGAAGGCGGCCGAAAGCCACTGAGAAGAGCCGAAGGCAGGCTGAAAGCTGCCGAGAAGAGCCGAAGGTGGCCGAAAGCCGCCGAGAAGAGCCAAAGGCGGCTGAAAGCCGCGCAGAGGCTCACAACTGCTGGGGATCGGCGTATAACACGCACCCGCGATTTCACCCTGATTTTAAGGGGGAAAAGTGCGTGTTATACGCCAATAAATATGGTAGTCATGAAACAGTTTTTTCCCCAAAAATAAATAAAAGATAATGTTTGAGGGTTCTGAGTAATTTCTTAGCAAAAAAATATTATTTTTACAGGTCGGAGAGGAGTGTCAGAATTCGCCTGGGGGGCAAGGGGTTAATTACCATAAGTAATATATAAATAATTATTATATATTGTTTTTAAGGTAATTTACTATGTTTTCAAAATCCGTTCTCAAGCAGGTGGCTTAACAGACAAGTTACTGAAGTTTGAAGTTATAAATTCCAACCAGCAATTTCACAGTAATAACATATAGCATAATAATATATGATCTAACTTGATTATAACAGGACCTTTTCAACAGCAGCAGATTCCAATTCTCCCTCCTAACTGTGTGAGAAAAACATGGGATTGTGGGTAAATCTTATACACATAAACAGGCTTTTCCTTGTAGTTAAAGCGGAGTTCCAGGCTTTTTATGTTTATTAAAAGTCAGCAGCTACAAAAAGTGTAGCTGCTGACTTTTAGTAAACAGACGCTTACCTGTTCCATGGTCCAGCGATGCGGCCTCTCCCCCTCCTCTCCGCTGGTGCCTCCATTGCCACTCTGGGCACCCGGCTGTGACAGCTTTTGGCTTCACGGCCAGGCACGCACAGCGCATGCGCGAGTCTCGCTGCGCTCCCGGAGTGGACAGGCGATCTCCTGGGACCTGTCACGTGTCCCAGGAGATCGCCTAGAGGGAGGGGCCGCCTAAGGCAAAAGGAGGAGTTGCCTTGGTGGTCCCTGGGCGGAAGGAGGAAGTGGGACAGGAAGTGAGGAGAGGCACTGTGAGCTCATCCTCTCAGTCTATTGCAGAGTGTGCCAGCTTATATTTAAACTGGCTGCTCTGTATGTAGCTCCTGACAGGCTGCGCAAGGAGCCCCGTATTTCCAGAAACCATAGGTCCTGGGGGCCCCAATTTCTTACCAGTGGTGGGGTATTACTTAGGATACTTACCCCCAATTTGGGGTCTCTGTGACCTTAGGTTGATGAGTTACGACCCTCGAAGCTCTTTTTTTTTTTAAATGTTCATGGCAGGTGAGGCTCATCCCTGTATATTATATGTGCAGTCTCTGATCATATCCTTTATCATATATGCAGTCTTTGACCATTTCCTGTATCATATCAGCTGTCTCTAGCCAATCTATTGTATTATATCTATTGTCTCTGACCATTTCCTGTATCATGTCCGCAGTCTCTGACCATCTCCTGTATCATAGCTTCTGGCAGAAATGGAGTCTGTGGTACCTGAAGAACAGCTCCCATTGTGTCTAATCACAGCAGGAGTGGGTCTCCAGCAGAGCGCATGCGTGCCCCCAGACCCGGGAGTGTTGGATCACATAGCCTGGGAAAAGTATGTGGGCTGCTCAGGCTCGATATGGAGGGGGTATGTTGACAGTGCATCCACAGCTGCTGAGCATCTGAGTACTTACAGGGGATGAGCCCGTCTTGGCTCCTGCAAAGGTTCAAAGAAGGAAGGGTAACCCCTAGAAGTCACACATCTATGGTGTCCTACTGAAATGAATAGAGTGACAACCTCAGCCTCGATTCCAATCAGGCCACACCCCCACACAGGAGCAGGTCTCCAGCACTGCACATGCGTGCCCCAGACCCAGCAGTGTTGGATCCCACACTAGGTGCTAGGTATGTGATCTGGCGCAGAGCGGGCACCCTGCCACCGTATATGTAGGGGGGTTATTGCATTCTATGCATTACGGTACAAAAATCTTCTCTGCTGCAGGATTCCCCCCCGGTCATACCTGATCCCAATCCGATACAGTGACATACATGAGAGCAGTGGTTCTTGCCACTGTCTCCCTCCTCATTGGGCAAATTGTTAGCAATGGGAGAAATTTACTCCCGCTCCTGTCAGTCAACCCCAGTGACAAGGGAGTGGGGGGCGGGTCCAAGTCCAGTGGCTGCCGATGACTTTTTTTGGGGGGGGGGGGAAATAGTATACCACTGAAACCCCCCACACCTAACCCCCCCCCACCAGTTGGTCATGCGGTCTCACTTACCCCATCATGGCTACCCATACTCAGCGACGTCCTCCCGTTCCTCTGCTCTCCACAGCTTCCGTTTCCTCCCTCCTTCTCAGCGGCCAATCAGGAGTCTTCTCTTTTCAGCCAATCAGAAAACAGGTCTCACAGCCCCTTTAAATTGGCAGGATTGATGATCATTGTTACAACAGCAAATGTTCATTCGCTGTTGTAACACTTTGGGGGGGCTCATAGCGTAATGCTCTGCGTCATGAGCCACCCCATTGTGAAGCCTATTAGAGCCTATGGCTCTAATCAGGTGCTTCAAAAAACACCCCGGCACTGTAATTCAGGCGCCCAGATTCCCGAAAGGGGCTGGACGCCTGAATAGGGGGTGGCTGCAGAGGTCAATGCATGAATCTATTCATTATTCATATATGGGGTGGTCAGGATAGAGAGGGCTGTGACCAGGTGCCCTAGTGGATGGGACGCCACTGGCCGAGTTCCGGTGTCTGCATCAATGGACGCAGTAGCGGGGCTCAGAAGCGAGCATGCATGCATGCCCCCATGGAAGCGGTTTCCAATGGGGCACTGGACATATAGGAGGAGCCAGGAGCACAGCGGGGGACCCGAGAAGAGGAGGTTCTGGTCCGCTATTTGCAGTTCCATTGCACAGAGCAGGTAAGTATAGAGATGTTTTTTTGTTTCATTTTTGTTTACAATCGCTTTAATACCGCTTTAAGTTTTCTAGTAAGTTTGACTTTTTTTCCGTACACTGTAAGAATGGAAATGTTCAGAACCCTACGCTGTCTTCTTTGGTGGGAGACAGTTCTGTAGTATTTGATTCATATCGGCACAAACAGAAATAATTCCCATTCTGGTCAATAATGTCACCAATGGAATTCTGACCCAAAACACATCGAGACAAAGCAGGATCTCATCCAAGACTCATTATGCTTCATCTGAGAGTCAGCCCAAAAAAAAAAAAAAAATCAAGCAATGAAGAGAAAAGCTCGCAGGTACGAGCGAAAGTTGTTTTCAGACATCGGGGACCGAGAGAGCCGAGGTCAAATTCACAGATTAAAAAAGAAAATTTGGAACAAATGATGTTCCCAGCTATTAGAATGCGCTGTTATGAAGCACCAGTGTGCATTAGTAATAAAGATCATTGTAGCCTTCTAGGGAAAATCTAGCATTCTTTTAATTAACTTACATTTTTCATCAATTCTATTGTAAACGCTCTCATCCCTTTCGCTTTCATGTGGCTGTACATTTTGTGCCAGAGGCACAGAAGAGTTTTATCTTTTCGGATTCTGTGTTTCAAAATATTCCGCTTAGCCGGGGTTTTCAAAAATATCACAGCAACGGGCTGGCAGCATGAAATGAGAAGGACATATTGATTACCTTTCATGTAAGCTAGTTTTCTAAATTTTATTTAATGCAGAAAGGATTGGAAAAACACATTATCCATTTAAACCGTTAATGCAGCAGTGACTAATCCTTTTAGTTTAAGGAAGAGGTAAAATAGAGGCCGCATGAAGCAGCCCAACACTGACAAACTTATATCTAAACCTCGTCATCACCTGTATAGTGCGTCCATTAGGGGTGTTCGGGCACTGCCCCCTCTCTCCAGCAACCCCCTCTGTGTACTATGAATAGATTCATGCATTGCATGAATCTATCCATGGCTGCTGTACCCATCAATTGCAGCCATTGTACCCATCAAACGCAGCCATTGTGCCCATCATATGCATCCATTGTGTCCATCATATGCAGCCGTGTGTTCCCATAATATGCAACCACTGTGCCCATCATATGCAGCCACTGTGCCCATTATATACAGTGATTTATACCCATAAAATGCAGGCACTGTGCCCATCATATGCATCCATTGTGCCCATCATAAGCAGCCATGTGTGCCCATCATATGCAGCCACTGTGCCCATCATATGCAACCACTGCGCCCATCATATGCAGCCACTGTGCCCATTATATGCAACCATTTGTGCCCATCAAATGCAGCCAGTTGTGCCCATCATATGCAGTTACTTGTGCCCATCATATGCATCCACTTGTGCCCATCAACTGCAGCCACTTGTGCCCGTCAAATGCAGCCACTTGTGCCCATCATATGCAGCCATTGTGCCTGTCATATACAGGCATGTGTGCCCATCATATGCAGCCACTGTGCCCATTATATGCAGCCATTTGTGCTCATCAAATGCAGCCAGTTGTGCCCATCATATGCAGCCACTTGTGCCCATCATATGCAGCCACTTGTGCCCATCAACTGCAGCCACTTGTGCCCGTCAAATGCAGCCACTTGTGCCCATCATATGCAGCCATTGTGCCTGTCATATGCAGCCATGTGTGCCCATCATATGCAGTCACTGTGCCCATTATATGCAGTGATTTATACCCAGAAAATGCAGGCACTGTGGCCATCATATGCATCCATTGTGCCCATCATAAGCAGCCATGTGTGCCCATCATATGCAGCCACTGCGCCCATGATATGCAACCACTGCGCCCATCACATGCAGCCACTGCGCCCATCATATGCAACCACTGCGCCCATCATATGCAGCCACTGTGCCCATTATATGCAGCCATTTGTGCCCATAAAATGCAGCCAGTTGTGCCCATTATATGCAGCCACTTGTCCCCATCATATGCAGCCACTTCCAGCGGGGGAGCCAACCAGCTCGTGAATGGATCGCTCCAGAGACAAGCTGAACAGGAATCTGTCAGTGTAAATAAACAGATCCCCATTCTGTCAGGGGTGGAGAGAGAGATTGTTCCTAGTGATCGGGAACAGCGATCTCTCTCTCCTCCTTCAGTCAGCCCAGCCCCCATACAGTTAGCAACACCTCCCAGGGAACACTTAACCCCTTGATCGCCCCCTAGTGTTAACCCCTTCCCTGCCAGTGACATTTGTACAGTAATCCGTGCCTATTTTTAGCTCTGATCGCTGTATAAGGGTCAAAATTGTCCGATTGTGTCCGTCACAATTTTGCAGTCCTGCTAAAAATCCCAGATCACCACCAATACTAATAAAAAAATAAATGAATAATAAAAATGCCATAAATCTATTCCCTATTTTGTAGACAGTATAAATTTTGCGCAAACCAATCAATATATGCTTATTGCGATTTTTTTTTTAATGAAAAATATGTAGAATACATACTGTATTGGCCTAAACTGATGAAGAAATTTGTTTTTGTTTTTTTGGGCATATTTATTATAGCAAAAAGTTAAAAGTATAACAGAATGCATACTGGCCTAAACTGATGAAGAAATTAGATTTTTTACATTTTTTTTCATTGGATTTGTTTTACAGCAGAATGTAAAAAATATTGTTGATTTTCTTTTCAAAATTTGCCGCCTTTTTATGTTTATAGCGCAAAAAATAAAAAACGCTCAAATACCACCAACAGAAAGCTCTATTTGTAGGGGAAAAAAGGACATCAATTTTGTTTGGGTACAATGTTGCACGACCGCGCAATTGTCAGTTAAAGCGACACAGTGCCGTAGCGCAGAAAATGGCTTGGTCATTAAGGGGGCAAATCTTCCGGTCCTTAAGTGGTTAAAGTAACCGCAGTGCGACCGCGCAAATGTCAGTTAAAGCGACACAGTGCCGTAGTGCAAAAAATGGTCTGGTCAGTAAGGAGGGTAAATCTTCCAGAGGTGAAATGGTTAAAAGAAATTGAAAAATAACGGACTAACTCGGCGGATCACTAGATGAAAATAAAGGGTAAAAAAAGCCTAAGAAAGAAAACAAATGCAGCCACCACTTCTAAGAACTGGTGAGCTGCAATATATTACAGTTTTGTTTTTTGGGTTTTATACCGCTTTGATGTTGAACTATGCTTTATCTGGTGTCAATGCTTGGAAAAAGCTTCATGGCTTGTGTATGATATTCTGGTCCATAACAAGGAAACATCTGAGCACTGGTATAGATCCCCCTGACCTCAGCAACAATAACCCCCAAAGACCCTACATCTTTCTATATGGAGCATCTCCAGCCAGCAACCTCCAGTAGCTAAAAGGTATTCCTTTACTTTTGTGCCTTTTTTAACACAAAACTGCAATAATGAAAATGAAGTTGCTATACAGTATATGAAGAAATTTACGTACACATGGGAAAAAACTAAGTATATACGAGATAGAAAGGAGTTTATTAGGATTAGTTAGGGGGAATTAGCTAAAGGTTAATCAAAGCTAAATAGAAAATCTTTATTTTAAAAAAAAAATCAATTCACAGGTTTGCTGCTGGAAAGGTTACGAGCAGATCACAGAACAGGCTTATAATGTGCCGTAACAGACAAAAATGATATAATTCAGAGGCGTAACTAGAATCTTCAGGGCCCCGGTGGAAAAAACCATAAAGGGCTCCCCTGACCACATACACGGGGCCCTTTCCATTGGTCCCAGGGCCCTTACCTTCAAGCCCGTGGTCCCTTCCCACTGTTCCCAGGTGCCCTTTATTATGGTCCTGCCATGGGACCCTTTCAGATGTTCTGCAGCAGGCCCCCTTCCTGCCGTCTTGGGGCCCCCGTACAGTGGCGGAATGCCATGGCCTGGACGCAAGTGTGACCTTTGCGACCCTGGTAGTTTAGCCACTGACTTTGCTATTACTAGGGGGGCATTTTGGAAGAAGTAAGGGGGCACTCTGGAAGATGTAAGGGGGCACTCTGGAAGATGTAAGGGGGCACTCTGGAAGATGTAAAAATATAAAATATACAGTGGGGAAAACAAGTATTTTTGATACACCGCCGATTTTGCAGGTTTTCTACTTACAAAGCATGTAGAGATCTGTAATTTTTATGATAGGCACTCTTCAACAGTGAGATATGGAATCTAAAACAAAAATCCAGAAAATCACATTGTATGATTTTTAAATAATTCATTTTCATTTTATTGCATGACATAAGTATTTCATCACCTACCAAACAGTAAGAATTCCGGCTCTCACAGACCTGTTTTTTTTGTTTTTTTTTAATGCTGCGTACACACGACCAGACTTTCCGGCAGAAAAGGTCCGATGGAATAATTTAATCGGATATTCCGATCATGTGTGGGCTTCAATCTTTCTGACAGAATCAATTCCTATTGGGAAAACCGTTCCTCTGTATGCTATTCTGACGGACCAAAAACGACGCAAGGGCAGCTATTGGCTACTGCCTATTGAACTTCCTTTTTCTAGTCCCATCATACGTCATCGCATTCTAAACGAACAGACTTTCATGTGATCATGTCTAGGCAAGTCCGTTTCAGTGGAACTTTGTCCGAAAGACTGTCATAGTTTATTCTGACGGAAAAAATGGTTGTGTGTACGTGGCATAAGAAGCCCTTCTGTTCTCCACTCATTACCTGTATTAATTGCACCTGTTTGAACTCGTTATCTGTATAAAAGACACCTGTCCACACACTCAACTCCAACCTCTCCACAATGGCCAAGACCAGAGAGCTGTGTAAGGACATCAGAGATAAAATTGTAGACCTGCACAAGGCTGGGGTGGGCTATAGGACAATAGGCAAGCAGCGTGATGAGAATGCAATAACTGTTGGTGCAATTATTAGAAAATGGAAGAAGTTCAAGATGACAGTCAATCTCCCTCGGTCTAGGGCTCCATGTAAGATCTCACCTCGTGGGGTATCAATGATCATGAGGAAGGTGATGGATCAGCCAAGAACTACACAGCAGGACCTGGTCAATGACCTGAAGAGAGCTGGGACCACAGTCTCAAAGAAAACCATTAGTAACACACTACGCTGCCATGGATTAAAATCCTGCAGTGCACACAAGGTCCCCCTGCTCAAGCCAGCGCATGTCCAGGCCCATCTGAAGTTTGCCAATGACCATCTGGATGATCCAGAGGAGGAATGGGAGAAGGTCATGTGGTCTGATGAGACAAAAATAGAGCTTTTTGGTCTAATCTCCCCTCGCTGTGTTTGGAGGAAGAAGAGGGATGAGTACAACCCCAAGAACACCATCCCAACCGTGAAGCATGGCGGTGGAAACATCATTATTTGGGGCTGCTCTTCTGCAAAAGGGACAGGATGACTGCACCATATTGAGTGTGTGTGTGTGGGGGGGGGGGGGGGGGGGTGGGGGGGGCCATGTATCGCAAGATCTTGGCCAACAACCTCCTTCCCTCAGTAAGAGAATTGAAGATGGGTCATGGCTGGATCTTCCAGCATGACAATGACCCAAAACACACAGCCAGGGCATTTAAGGCGTGGCTCTGTAAGAAGCATCTCAATGTCTTGAAGTGGCCTAGCCAGTCTCCAGACCTGAACCCAAAAGAAAATCCTTGGAGGGAGCTGAAAGTCCATATTGCCCAACGACAGCCCCGAAACCTGAAGGATCTGGAGAAGGTTTGTATGGAGGAATGGGCCAAAATCCCTGCTTCAGTGTGTGCAAACCTGGTCAAGAACTACAGGAAACGTATGATCTCTGTAATTGCAAACAAAGGTTTCTGTACCAAATATTAATGTATCAAATACTTATGCCATGCAATAAAATGCAAATGAATTACTTAAAAATCATAAATGTGATTTTCTGGATTTTTGTTTTGGATTCCGTCTCTTGTAAGTAGGAAAACCTGCAAAATCGGCAGTGTATCAAATACTTGTTCTCCCCAATGTATATATATATATATACAGTGGTGTGAAAAAGTGTTTGCCCCCTTCCTCATTTCCTGTTCCTTTGCATGTTTGTCACACTTAAGTATTTCGGAACATCAAACCAATTTAAACAATAGTCAAGGACAACACAAGTAAACACAAAATGCAATTTGTAAATGAAGGTGTTTATTATTAAAGGTGAAAAAAAATCCAAACCATCATGGCCCTGTGTGAAAAAGTGATTGCCCCCTTGTTAAAACATACTATAACTGTGGTTGTCCACACCTGAGTTCAATTTCTCTAGCCACACCCAGGCCTGATTATTGCCACACCTGTTCACAATCAAGGCATCACTTAAATAGGAGCTGCTTGACACAGTAAGGTCCACCAGAAGATCCTTAAAAGCTACACATCATGCCGAGACCCAAAGAAATTCAGGAACAATTGAGAAAGAAAGTAATTGAGATCTATCAGTCTGGAAAGGGTTATAAAGCCATTTCCAAAGCTTTGGGAATCCAGCGAACCACAGTGAGAGCCATTATCCACAAATGGCGAAGAAATGGAACAGTGGTGAACCTTCCCAGGAATGGCCGGCCGCCCAAAATTACCCCAAGAGCGCAGCGACGACTCATTCAAGAGGTCACAAAAGACCCCACAACAACGTCCAAGGAACTGCAGGCCTCACTTGCCTCAGTTAAGGTCAGCGTTCATGCCTCCACCATCAGGAAAGGACTGGGCGCATGCACCGTAGACAGCGGTGGCTGTCTTCGGGTAAATATCTCCTAAACCGTATAGATTTAGGAGATATTTGTTGAACCTACAGGTAAGCCTTAATCTAGGCTACCTGTAGGTCAAAGTGGTTTGTAAGGGTTTACAACCACTTTAAATGATTTTTTTGTAATTTTGTATCACTGCATTTTTTTTTGGAGTCCTTTTTGTTCTTTGCTTTTCAATATTGGTGTTCAGTATAATTGGATTTTTTCATAAATTTAGCAGTTATTTGGTTATTTAATTCTTGTCAAATTTTTGCTTGTTAATCTTTGTTTTGTTTTGACACTTGAGCCCCTGCTCAATAGATTAAGAGCCAACCCTGATATAAAGGGGTGTGTAGTGGGCGAGAGGGAGTTCAAGGTAGCAGCGTATGCGGACGATATCCTGCTCTCATTGCAGTCCCCACGCACGTCCTTGCCTAATCTCCTTAGTGATTTGAAACAATTCGGTGAATTGTCAAACTTAAAGATTAATTACACTAAATCATACGCCCTTAACGTCTCCCTTCCCCCGCAAGAAGCAACTCACTGTCAAGATTCCTTCCCATTTAGGTGGCAGAAGGATAGCATCCCTTATCTGGGTATCCAAATCACAAAGAAAATTTCTGAGTTGTACAAAAAAAATTTCCTACCCGCGCTCTCCAAAATTCAAACGGAACTAGCAGACTGGGCCAACTTAAATGTCTCCTGGTTCGGCAGGGCGGCGCTGGTAAAGATGATGGTCCTCCCCCGGCTTTTATACCTGATGCAAACGATCCCGATTCACCTCCCTCCCTCCTTTTTTGCAACGTATAAAAAGTCCTGCACCATGTTTATCTGGAAGAACTCGATCCCGCGTATAAAATATTCCCGCCTAACTCGGATTAAGACAGGGGGAGGGATTGGCCTCCCTGACCTTTCTAAATACTACTTGGCCTGCCACCTAACCAGGGTGGTAGATTGGCGGATCCACAAGGTCAGGAAGGTGTGGATTGCTCTGGAACAGCATTTTGCGAACGGAGTTCTTCACTCCCTCCCCTGGATTACCCCGACCCATTGGAATACGGCCATTAAGACACACCCTTTTATCTTTCCTTCCCTGGTGGCCTTCAACCAAGCGTTACGTCTATACAAAATCTCCTCGCGACCGGGACCCATGACACCCTTGCGCAGCAACCCAGAGTTCAGCCCGGGAGCAGGCACTGCATTCTTAAGCAGAGAGTGGCCTCATGCAGAGGTTCTAGCACACCACTTCTTTCACAAACATAGACCACGCTCCTATGACAACCTAGTGGCACTCTCCCCGACCCTCAGCTTCCCCTTCTGGTCGTACAGACAACTGAGCCACTTCCTGGCCTCGGTGAATCCATCTACCACGTGGTCCAGACAACTTCTCCCATTTGAACGCCTCTGCTCAAGCACCACTCCTTTGCGACACTTAATCTCGAGCATATACGTTCTCCTACAGGAGGAGACGGACCAGACACTGATGACTCCCACGCGTAGCTCCTGGGAAAAGGATTTGCAGGCCAACATTACTAATGAACAATGGGAGGATATATTTACTTATGTCCATAAAGGCTCGATGAACGTGGCCATCCAAGAAAATGGGTATAAGATCGCTACTAAATGGTACAGGACTCCTGCCAGACTACACAAATTCTCTCCTACGATTCCCAACACATGCTGGAGATGCCACACGGCGATAGGCTCAATGATTCATATATGGTGGGAATGCCCCTTGATACAACCCTTCTGGAAGAAGGTTCACTCCATTATCGCACAAGTCACCACATACACCTTAAATTATAATCCAGCGCAATATCTCCTTCACCTTACGACTCTACCTAAACGGACCTACCTTAAATCATTGGCCATGCATATGGTCAACGCGGCCAGGCTGTGTGTTCCTACACACTGGCGATCTACCGACACCCCTTCCATTAGGGAATGGTTGACCAGGGTCGCTAAGATAGAGGAGATGGAAGAGCTGATATACACCACTCAGGACCGATTACAGAAATTCTCGACTATTTGGGCGTGCTGGAAACATTTTCAAACCACGGATAGATACAAAACATTCTTTCCCCTACATATATAAACCAAGTTGGCGCACGGTCGGCGGGGGCTGGGGGGGGACACCTACCCGCCCCCTCCTCTTCTCCCCCCTCGAGTTACTTTCTTTCCTTCTCCCTTTACCCCCCCCCTCACTCCTTTTGCCCCCTCACATTTCCTCAGTCAAACCTGGAATATTTCATTTTATGGGGCTTGAATACAGCAGCCGTTTGCTCTCCCACTCGGTCACGAGTGTCGGGAACTACGCCAACTCTACGCACCCTAGCGGGTCCGGCGGATACCGGTCCTGCAGGCTGGGGACTCTGGCCCAGCACTACCCGGCACGACCTGAGTAAGCCTCTTTATAAGATAGGTCCACATTATTTCTGTGTTTGCTAATCAGTTGTGCCTCTGTATAGCAATGTTCTATTAGCCACGACCTATGTAGCAGGGTATTAGCGTTGTCTGTATTGCGAGTAGCTAAGGTCATGGCAGCACCTTATGTTTAAGATGCTTATATGACTTGCACGTTTGTATGTCTTGCAGTTTTTCAATAAAATCTTTTTTGGGAAAAAAAAAAATTTTTGCTTGTTTACATTTTTTTATTGTTAGATTCAATCCAACTCACCAATTCCTGCCAAAGGATGAGATTATTTTATTACATTTTTTATGAGTTGGGGTTTTCAGGGTGAAATTATTTAATAATTGTAATATATATATATATATATATATATATATATTAGCATTTTAGCATGTAGGCATGTGCAGGTTGACCTCCCTACACAGGTGGCGCTGTTGCATCCACCTTGCCGGGAGAGTGGAGGACAAAACCTCATAGGCCTCCATTCATGTCATCAGGTGGGCTGCTGTCCAATTGGACTCTGTGGCTATCTTTGATGAGGATAGAGCTTACAAAAAGTCCTGTCTCACTGCAGTTGGTGCGCATTCTCCACAGGAGGAGGGACAGTACAGGGATTGGCGCAGACCACTATGGAGACTTCTCCACCATTGAGCTCACTGCATCTGCCTCTCTTTCATCTCTGTGCCAGGTATGGCCGGCCCGGGTTCTTATGCTCTCCTGCTGTGAGTTCCATCTCCGGTGTGGGTGTCACTGCTCAGTTATTGCTGCTGAAGAGATTCAATTTTTTCAACTGGAATAGTTAACATAATCCACTTAGGGTCCAGGCCTTTTTCTGGCACTTTTTGTTTACAAGTAAAACTCAGTATTTTTTGCTAGAAAATTACTAAGAACCCCCAAACAAATTTATATTTTTTTAGCAAAGACCCTAGAGAATAAAATGGTGGTCGTTGCAATTTTCATAATGTCACATGGTCACACTTTAACACATTTGCATGCAAAAATACACCATATATAATGCATTTTTTGGTAAAAATATAAAAGATGATATTAGGCCGAGTAAATAGATACCTCACAACATGTTAGGGTTTAAAGTGGAGTTAAACTCCCATCTCTGACTTTTACCTATAGGTAAGCGTATAATAAAGCGTATCTATCGGTAGTGTAAATATCACCTAAACGTGCGCCATTTAGGAGATATTTACTGTATATGCAGCCATTGATGTTACTGGCACAAATGCGCTCTGAAGGAACGGCCGACCGGAGAGACCTGATTGGCTGCAAGGAGAAGCGACCATATTGGCCGTCGTGGAGGAGATGCAGGGGGAAGCCGCCGAGGAGGAGAATCAGGGGGAAGCCATTGAGGAGGAGAATCAGAGGGAAGTCATTGAGGAGGAGACTCAGGGGGTAGCCGCTGAGGAGGAGACGCAGGGGGAATCCGTTCGAGCATGAGATGCAGGGGGAAGCCACCGAGGAGGAGACGCAGGGGAAGCTGCCAAGGAGGAGAATCAGGGAGAAGCCACCGAGGAGGAGACGCAGGGGGAAGCCACTGAGGAGGAGACACAGTGGGAAGCCATTGAGGAAGAGATGCAGGGGGAAGCTGCCGAGCAGGAGACACAGGGGGCAGCCGCCAAGGAGGAGACACAGGGGGAAGTTGCCGAGGAGGAGACACAGGGGAAGCCGTCGAGGAGGAGAGGCAGGGGGAAGCCACCGAGGAGGAGACACAGGGTGAAGCCACCAAGGAGGAGATGCAGGGGGAAGCTGCCAAGGAGGAGATGCAGGGGGAAGCCGCCAAGGAGGAGATGCAGGGAGAAGCCACAGAGGAGGAGGTGCAGGGGGAAGCTGCCAAGGAGTAGATGCAGGGGGAAGCCGCCGAGGAGGAGATGCAGGGGGAATCCGTTCGAGCATGAGATGCAGGGGGAAGCCACCGAGGAGGAGACGCAGGGGAAGGGAGGGAAGGACCCCAGCGGGGGTCGAGGAGGGCCTTCATGGTTTCTTGCATCAGGGCCCTTAAGATTCTGGTTATGCCTCTTTTTGGAAGGTATGCTGCACTCTAACTTTTTTAATGAGGGGGTGGCGGCTGGTTTGTATTCAAAAAATGGAGCACCAGCAGCCATTGATCAGAGTTCTGTTTAGACCCCTGATATTTCACCAAAGCCATCCGCTGTTTGCCTAAAAAAATTAACTATTAAATTAAAAAAACAATATTGCAAAATAAAATAAGATTACATGGTAATAAATAAATAAAATAACAAAAAAAGTACTAACACCAGTGGCAGAACTACCAGGGTCACAAAGGTCACACTTGCAACTGGGCCTTGGTGTTCCGCCACCAGGCTTGGAGGGAATGACCCCAGCGGGGTCGGGGCGGGGGTCCTTCATGGTTTCTTGCACCAGGGCCCTTAAGATTATGGTTACGCCTCTGTTTGGAAGGTATGCTGCACTCTAACGTTTTTAATGGGATAAAACCTGTACCCTTTCCTCTGTTTCTATCGCTGTTCTTCCTGTGCTGTTTAACATCCATTGACATTAGAAGGTTTTCTAAATCAGCATTTTTCAGACTCAAGTTTTGCAGTTTATAAAAGAAAATGCATTCATTAGCGAAGAAAGCTCCACTTTCTAATCGAATGTTTTCTTAAAATAGAATTACAAAAAAAAAAGAAAGCACATAGAGATTTTATTCTAATTGTGGAACGTATTCCCTCTTTGAAGGTCAGCACCCTGACTACAAGGCCTATCATCTTCCTTCCCTACCGTATTCCTCTTGGGTGCTGATTTTATTTTTTTCCCTAGGCAACAGTCTCTTTGACACAGAAATAAGAGCATTTACCAGAGAACAGATAATAGAGGACAGACGGGGCAGATGTACTTAGATGAATTATATGCTGACAATTTAGTGACATTACTGATGTAGGGTAGAAGATGATACATCCGATACATAGATGTAAATTCATCACCAGCCGCATGTTAAATGGAGCTACATGAGATGTGCTGATGTGCGGTCTCCTTTCTAGACATTCTTAGAACAAAGGAGGCCCGAACAATAACCAGAAGCCCATTAATTATCCTATCAATTAAAGAAAAAAAAAAAAAAAGATGAAAAATTTATATATATGTACCCAAGGCCATCTCTAATATGTGCTCCGAGCTTTACCGGCCAATGTAAAAATTTTTGCACCACTTGTTCTCCGGAAGATATACCCCCAGGCCTTTTTTTTTTTTTTTTTTTTTTTTGCAATATGGCACTGCATTACTTTAACTGACAATTGTGCAATCGTGCGACGCTGTACCCAAATAAAATTTAAGTCACTTTTTCCCACAAATAGAGCTTTCTTTCTTATTTAATGACCTCTGCATTTTTTTTTCCAAAATTTTATTATATATGTTTTATAGCAAAAAGTAAAAAACTTTTTTTTTTTTTTTTTAAATTGTTGATTTAAATTTTTTGTTTAAAAAAGATTGACAATTTAAAAAAAAAAAAGTTTTTTTTACTTTTTGCTATAAAACATATATAATTAAATTTTGAAAAAAATCTAATTTCTTCATGAGGGGAAGGGTAGAGAAGGGAAAGGAGGAAGGGTAGGGTAGGTGAGGTAAGGGAGGAAATCAAGAAGAAAAGGGCAAAAAAAAACAGTAATTAACCACTTGACCTTTTCCCCCTCTGCCCCCTTTAGGCCATTTTTTGCAATACGGCACTGCAGTTATTTAATGGATAATTGTGCAATCGTGCAACGCTGTACTCAAATAAAATTTAAGTCCCTTTTTCCCACAAATAGAGCTTTCTTTGTTGGTATTTAACCACTTCAGAACCGAGCCTCTTTTTGAGATTTGTTGTTTACAAGTTAAAAAAATATTTATTTTTTTTGCTAGAAAATTACTTAGAACCCCCAAACATTATAATTATGTTTTATAACACCCTAGAGAATAAAATGGCGGTTGTTGCAATACTTTCTGTCACACCGTATTTGTGCAGCTGTCTTACAAGTGCACTTTTTTTGGAAAAAAAATTAAAAACAGTAAAGTTAGCCCATTTTTTTTTATATTGTGAAAGATAATGTTACTCTGAGTAAATTGATACCCAACATGCCACGCTTCAAAATTGCACCCGCTCGTGGAATGGCGACAAACTTTTACACTTAAAAATCTCCATAGTTGATGTTTAAAAAATTGCATGTTTTGAGTTACAGAGAAGCTCTAGCGCTAGAATTATTGCTTTACTGATCGCGGTGATACCTCACATGTGTGGTTTGACAGAACAGGGATCGTTTAAAAAAAAAAATAAAATTCTTATTTATTTTACCTTTTATTTATTTTATTTTTTTACACTGTTCTTTTAAAAAAAAATAAAAAATATGTGTCACTTTTATTCCTATTACAAGGAATGTAAACATGAAAAAATGTAAAAAGCATGACAGGACCTCTTAAATATGAGATCTGGGCTCAGAAAGTTCTCAGATCTCATATTTACACTAGAATGCAATAAAAAAATAAAAAAATAAAATTTTGTCATTTAAAAAAAAATAAAAATGGCCCTTTTAGGAGCTATGGGCGTAAGTGATGTTTTGACATCGCTTCCGCCCTGCAATGGTATGGAGATGGGTGGGGGCTCCGGCAAGCAGTTTACAAAATTGAGTACACCCCTCACATTTTTGTAAATATTTTATTAAATCTTTTCATGTGATAACACTGAAGAAATGACACTTTGCTACAATGTAAAGTAGTGAGTGTACAGCTTGTATAACAGTGTAAATTTGCTGCCCCCTCAAAATAACTCAACACACAGCCATTAATGTCTAAACCTCTGGCAACAAAAGTGAGTACACCCCTAAGGGAAAATGTCCAAATTGGGCCCAAACTGTCAATATTTTGTGTGGCCACCATTATTTTTCAGCACTGCCTTAACCCTCTTTGGCATGGAGTTCACCAGAGCTTCATATGTTGCCACTGCAGTCCTCTTCCACTCCTCAATGACCACACTAACGGAGCTGGTGGATGTTCGAGATCTTGCGCTCCTCCACCTTCCATTGGAGGATGCTCCACAGATACTCAATAGGGTTTAGGTCTGGAGACATGCTTGGCCAGTTCATCACCTTTACCCTCAGCTTCTTTAGCAAGGCAGTGGTCATCTTGGAGGTGTGCTTGGGGATGTTATCATGCTGGAATACTGCCCTACGGTACAGTCCCTGAACTGAGGGGATCATGCTCTGCTTCAGTATGTCACAGTACATGTTGGCATTCATGGTTCCCTCAATGCTCTGTAGCTCCCCAGTGCCGGCAGCACTCATGCAGCCCCAGACCATGACACTCCCACTACCATGCTTGACTGTAGGCAAGACACACTTGTCTTTGTACTTCTCACCTGGTTGCTGCCACACACACTTGACATTATCTGAACCAAATAAGTTTATCTTGGTCTCATCAGACCACAGGACATGGTTCCAGTAATCCATGTCCTTAGTCTGCTTGTCTTCAGCAAACTGGTTGCAGGCTTTCTTGTGCATCATCTTTAGAAGAGGCTTCCTACTGGGATGACAGCCATGCAGACCAATTTGATGCAGTGTGCGGCGTATGGTCTGAGCACTGACATGCTGACCCCTCACCCCTTCAACCTCTGAAGCAATGCTGGCAGCACTCATACGTCTATTTTCCAAAGACAACTACTGGATATGACACTGAGCACGTGAACTCAACTTCTTTGGTCGACCATGGCAAGGTCTGTTCTGAGTGGGTCCTGTCCTTTTAAACTGCTGTATGGTCTTGGCCACCATGCTGCAGCTCAGTTTCAGGGTCTTGGCAAACTTCTTATAGCCTAGGTAATCTTTAGCTAGAGCAACAATTCTTTTTTTCCAGATCCTCAGAGAGTTCTTTGCTATGAGGTGCCATGTTGAACTTCCAGTGACCAGTATGAGAGAGTGAGATCAATAACACCAAATTTAACACCTGCTCCCATTCACACCTAAGACCTTGTAACACTAATGAGTCACATGACACTGGGGAGGGAAAATTGATAATTGGGCTCAATTTGGACATCTTCCCTTAGGGGTGTACTCACTTTTGTTGCCAGTGTTTTAGACATTAATGGCTGTGTGTTGAGTTATTTTGAGGGGACAACAAATT
This sequence comes from Lithobates pipiens, assembly GCF_037356315.1. Classification (NCBI taxonomy): domain Eukaryota; kingdom Metazoa; phylum Chordata; class Amphibia; order Anura; family Ranidae; genus Lithobates; species Lithobates pipiens. The sequence goes on from NW_027507903.1 coordinate 20,733,064, forward strand.
TACTCACTACTTTATATAGCACTACCCCCGAAGGAGCTTCTGGTTAGATTTGGGCTTACCGTTACCTTCTGTTCTCCTCGTTTCAAGTCTAGGGGTGTCCCGTGGTAAATGGCCCAGTCACTCGAGAGACTGACAACAGATCCACTTGAATGGATTTTATTTTGAAAAAACATAGACAATGAACAGTCTCTTAAATTGGGATCAGAGGGTTGGAAAGGAAGTTCAGGTACTCTTAGGGTCAAAGTCAAAATGTTGAAGAACTAGATTACTTTGACTGCATCCAGAGAATAGCCATTCACAACTGGATGTTCACTCAAGTTGGACAGTCCTTCTCACACAAGGTCTAGCAGCCAACATGGTGCTTCACTCAGGAACAAGTCTCTGCCACAGACGTTGTTGTAGAATATACAAGATATGTCTCTGCCACAGACGTTGTTGTAGAACACATAGGGAAACTAAACTTGAAGAACACTTGTGGGATACCTGGATCTTTCAGCCAGCTTGGCGATATCCATGAGACCGGATTCTCTTGGGTACTCCAGGTCCTCCAGGCTCTTATTAAGAAACCAACCCATACGTTGCCTTCTTCTGAAGAGTCCTCCCTTGGATAGCGTGAAGTCACTGGGTCTCTCCCAAACCGGAGGGGGCACACAAACACCTCAGAATCCTCCTTTAGTTTCCTTCCCTCGGGCTAGCCAGCCCCGAGACATCAAGATCGGGTGGATCCGCACCCCAGGCCATAGCCTTCCTGGGGGCTGGTCAGGAGGACCAGGACCATGAAGTCAGTACATCATTCTGGACCGGAACACCGTACCACGTGATGTCCGCAACTTAAATACCCTCTCCCAGAAAGCACAGCAAGAGCGCCACTCCCACTGGGCGGGCTCTATGAGAGTAACTTAAGCACATAACCAGACCATAGTTCCATGCCTGCCAGAAGAGACAGTGCCCCCTGTGGCCAGGCTGAACATCTCATAGTCCAGTCAGACTGATGCTAAAGTCCAAATTTAGTAAATTGTACCCAAACCAAACTGTATTTTAGGCATGACCTTAACTTTGAAAAATGCATAGCGCATGCTCTTCAGGAGCCGCCACTACATTTACATTGTAGCAAAGTGTCATTTCTTCCGTGTTGTCACATGAAAAGATAGAAAAAAAATATTTACAAAAATGTGAGGGGTGTACTGACTTTTGTGAGATACTGTGTATATATATATATATTTATATATGTATATATATTAAAATTTATATTTAATAAATAAAATAATAAAATATTATTATAATTGTTCTACAAAGCCAATGCCACACGTAGTAAGACATGACTCTATGAGTTGGTGCATATTAGATCACTGTATGACTGTTTACATGGAACTCATGCTACAATACACTAAGTGGCCTGTACACACATGGTAGGTGTTGCGAGTCTCCTGGGTGTATGAAGAATGGGCTTCTCTCCTTGCTGTCACTGTGATTGTGGAGACATCTCTGTCAATAAAATACTTAGAATGTTCTACTTGATAATGGATGGACTGCTAATGTGACTCTTAAACCACTACCTATGCATTTACCAATCAATGCCAATGTATTACATGTCATTCAGCGTCATCTTGATTCAGCTGTGAGTGAGAGGAGTCAATATATTTCATTAGTTTGTTTCACCTGAAGGATACATAGATCAGTTTGTATTAGTACAGTGATCTGCCTGCAGTGCTGCGTACCTGGAGATGCCGATGTCACACTATATATCTGGTTGCTGAATACAGATCAAGAAAAAGCCATCTGTGATCTAAAATGAAAAAGATCCAGGTCCAGGTCGCCTACACATGCTTTGGGGGGTAAAAAACAGGTGGTTGATCCACAGTTTTAAATCAACCCCCCCAGGTGCAAAAGCAGCTGGATGGAAGTATATCTGTGCTGCAGCCATTGTGCTTTGCATTGTGGTGTGCAGGACCAGGACAAGGTGGGGGGTAGGAGCAACAGCCACCCTGGGCCCAATGCCAAGCGGGAAGGGAGGTGCTACTCAGTGAGCACCCCATTCCATGCATGACCCAGATCAGTGATGGACAACTGGTAAACTGTGTCCTCCCTTCTATTGGGCTGCAACTTCTACTGCCTACACACCATGCTCCAACATGTCCTCTCTCTGTCCATCTCCAGCTGCTAGAAAGTAAGAGAATGAATATGCCCCAGGGCAAGGTGGGGGGCAGAAGGGGTCAGGGACTCTGGGCCCAGTGCCCAGTCCCTGGTTTATGGCCTAGGCTGGGTTCCACTGCCTTCTGGGATTGCTACATCACAGCTATTCTAGAAGGCAGTTTGTGCACAGGCGGTGGATTTTCTGGATGTGCAGATGCACCGCTGGTACAGATCAAGAAAAATATATTTCTGATATAAAATGAAAATTAATACAGGTCCGGAAATTAACATAGGCTTAGCCTACACAGGAGGAGGGACAGCCGCCCTGGGCCCAGCACCCTTACCCAAGGAGGAGTGAGTTTCTACTAAGTGAGCTCCCCACTCCATGCATGATCCAGATCAGTGATAGACAACTAGTGAACTGTGGCCTTCCTTCTATCGGGCCAGAGCTTCTACTGCTTACACAGCTTGCTCCAACATGCCCTCTCTCTGGCCCTCTTGCCCCAAATGCCCACAGGCTGACATGAAAAACATACTGTTCATGAGAAACTGCCCCAGCTGCTAGAAAGCAAGTAGATAAATGTGCACCAGGGCAGGGTAAGGCAAGGCAGAAGGGGAAGGCGCCCTGGTCAGAATTCTTACTAGAGACTTTGGATCTTAGATCATAGAGATCAAGCCCGCTTTTTGTTTCCACACATCCCTGTGTGTCTCAGAAGGGATAGGATATCATCCATGGAGGGTTCAGTCTTATGCTCATCCAAAACAAATATTGGGTATTCAGCCCAGCATATGGAAAAAAGGGGTCCTCAATATTTCTCACACAAAAGGAACAAGGAAGCACTTCATAGTGTAGTATATAAAAACATTTCAATTTATTGCACATCGAATCACACTTGGTCCACCGAACCAAGTCCGCCGGATAGTCTGATCATGTGTACGCGGCATAACTCTGCTACACTTCCTTACTGTTTCTATAAGGCATGTCCCCACGTGTTACCCAGTGCACCACCCACTTGTCCCGTAATTGGTTCTTTTTGACTGATGCCATGGGGTTCTCTGTTCCTTTGAGACATCTTTCACCATTGATGTATGGTATTATGTTTATTACTGACTTCCTCTCTTTCTTCTCTTATGCCGCATACACACGACCGGACTTTTCGACAGACTTGGTCCGGCGGACAATCCAACCGTCTTTGCAGCTGAGGTCCGACGGACTTTCAAACTAATGGACTTAGCCACACACATTCACTCCAAAAGTCCGGCAGATTTGAACGTGATGACGTAGAATACGGAAGTTCATAGCCATAGCCAATAGCTGCCCTAGCATCGGTTTTAGTCTGTCGGACTAGCACACAGACAAACGGATTGTCCGCTAGAAAGCCGAGTCCGGCGGACAGATTTGAAGCAAGTTTTATTTCTAGGTCCGCCAGACTTTGGGGAAGAAAAAGTCTGCTGGAGCCCACACACGATCAAATTGTCCGTCGGATTCAGTCCGCTGGACCAAGTCCGTCGAAAAATCCGGTCGTGTGTACGCGGCATTAGAATTTACCCAGCTCCTGAAGAAGCGTTTTTCGCGAAACATGTAGAGCTATTGTTTTATGTCATTATCTAGTATAGATCCACATGCCTTATATGACATGTTCTTGATATGTTTGATCCATATTGGAGAGATTTAGTCTTTCACAGCAATTGGCAGTATTTTAAATGTCTTTTATGTAATATATGTTTGATAAAATTTATTAAATTTTTCCACAACTGGTGCCTTTAAAGTCCATTTTTCCATGTGCTCTATTTAAACTACCTTTATTTAGGACATGGCACTGTGCTATCTTAGGCTCCCACAGATCCATTCTGTGTTGGAACTTCCCTAGCTTGTTTGATTCAAACCCTACAGTTTGAAACATCAAGTCCATGAAGTTCATCAACTCAACTACATTTGGGGTATGGTTACAGTAAATATGTATTTAAACAGAATTGTCTTCCTTATTTAAAAAGAAATAAAATGATATGAGTCTCTTACCCCCTTTTCTAAGATAGCATTTTTATCTACCCTACCGGGCTTGGCCAAGTCTCAAGATTTTTACCTCCTGCGATTTCTTATCTTATTAGCTGCAAGAGAGCTCATCCCCCAGATTCTGGAAGACTACCACTACCCCTTCCCTAAATGCATGGGTAAATCTCATAAATGATATCATGCTCATGAAGGAGAGGCAAGCTAAAGAAATGGACACAAGTGAAAATCATAATAACTTATGGTACATTTGGATACACTACTCAACCTCATACAAGTTCTGTAGAAGATTTTCCAATAGATAAGTTGTACTTTTCCATGCTGCCTTTGCTTATGCCAATGTTTGTTTACTATAGTCTCCTTTATTCAGATGATGTGATTTACATTGGATCGATTAGGGTTGTCCCAATACCGATACTAGTATTGGTATTGTTCCCGATACTGAGTTTTTGCAGAAGTATTGGAATCGTGATGCCTAATGCAATACCTGGACACTCAGGAACAATTGGTGAGTCGGCGGGGGAAGTTATAATCATGACAGCCGCTTTTCCTTCTCTCCCCTCCGCGGCTTTCATTTGCTTTATTAAAAGCCACACAGGGAGATCAGGGATTATAACTTCCCCCACTGCCGCACCGATTGTTCCTGAGTGTCGCCTGTATCTTCCTCCGGTTCCCCTCTGTATCCTCCTCTGTGTTCCTCTGTGGGCTCCTCCAATTCCCCCCCCCAGTCCTCCTCCGGTACCCTTTTTGTGTGTTCTTCCAGTCTCCCCCTCTCCTCCTCCGCACCCCCCTCCATGCACTTCTCCAGGGCCCCCCCCCCTCCTAGATCTATCAGGATGGAGAGCGGAGGAAGGAGCTGATAAATATGTTTACCCCGCCCCCCTCTGATGTAATGGAAACCTGCCTGTGTTACATCAGAGGGGGGCGGGGTCACTCATACGTCACGGGGAACCCCGGGTTTCCCCTTGCGTCAGAGGGGGGCGGGGTCAGGGGACGGGTGGCCCCGCCCTCCGCATATAACAAACGTCAGGCCGCCGGAATCCCCGCAGTGTCTCCTCCGGATTCGTTGCGTGATTCAGATGAGCCATCGCTGGACCCCGGAGAGATGATCGTCCGTCGCTGGATAGCAAGAGTGGATTGCCACCGCTGGAATCTTTTTTTAATTTAATTTTTTATTTTTAATAAAGGAATTTTTCAAAAGTGTGTTTGTCTTATTTAACTATTTTTTACACTTTCTTTGTGAAATGGTAGGGGTACTTTTGTACTCCCTTACCATTTCAAACAGGGGGGGGCCGGGATCTGGGGGTCCCCTTGTTAAAGGGGGCTTCCAGATTCTGATAAGCCCCCCGCCCGCAGACCCCCACAACCACAGGCCAGGGTTGTGGGGATGAGGCCCTTCTCCTCATCAACATGGGGACAAGGTTCTTTGAGGGGTCACAAACCCCCAAAGCATCCTCCCAATGTTGAGGGCATGTGGCCTGGTACCGTTCAGGAGGGAGGGGGGGCGCTCTCTCGTCCACCCCTCTTTTCCTGCAGCCTGCCAGGTTGCATGCTCGGATAAAGGGTCTGGTATGGATTTTTAGGGGGACCCCCACGTCAATTTTTTTTAAATTTGACGCGGGGTTCCCCTTAATATCCATACCAGACCTGAAGGGCCTGGTAATTGAATTTGGGGGACCCCCACGCTTTTTTTTTTTTTATCAATGACTTTCAATGAGTGTTCTCTGTATTACGGAGCCGACAATTCATAATAGCTGCGAGTGATTTTAAAGGACTTTTTTTCCTGCATAAATGACACTTTGTGCAGGGACAGTTCTAAGCACCAGAAACATGAGCCCCTGCACAGGCATACTATATACACCCCCCCCCCACACAAAATTTAAAGGAATATTACACTTTTATTGTTTCACTTTAATCATTATTAAAATCACTGCTCCCGAAAAAACGGCCGTTTTTAAAACTTTTTTTTGCATTGATACATGTCCCCTGGGGCAGGACCCAGGTCCCCAAACACTTTTTAGGACAGTAACTTGCAGAATCTTTTCTCTCTGTGAAATCTTTTTTCTCTATCGAATATTTTCTATATGATCTTGGACTAATAGAGGTAAGGTTAGGCACATTCGACCACAGGTTCTATAGACACAGATTGTTATTGTCAGAGTCACGTCGAATCTCCTATTCTATATCGAACTGTTGTAACAATGAAAACGAAAATAAAGCATTTATTTATGTCGGATCTTTCGTTTTTAGGATTCTGTGCTTTCGTTATCGTTTGTCAAAACGAAAACGAAAATAGCTGAAATTCAGACGAAAATGCATTCGGACGAAAACGAATGCACATGTCTAATAGATCTATATCTATAGATCTATAGATATATATATATATATCTATATAAAATTTGTAAAAAATAATAAAAAAATTAAAAAAACTGTCACCTGACATTTAAAAAAAAGTATCTGTAAACGGAATGGGTGTTTACTTGAAAAAAAAGGATCTTAAAAAGTGGTTTCGGGACAACCCTAGTATTGATCAAATCTGTATCTTACCCACTTTCCCCTTTCTAGTCCCCACTTTCGCTTTTTTGTATAATAATTGTATAATGGTTAATTGATATGTTTTTTTTTTTGTAACTTATGGTATTTAAGAAGCCATTATGTACTATCATGATAACCATTTAACCATTACACCCCCCCCCCCACTTCCCTTTTTCTGTAACCTGATTTGTTCTGATTTTCATATGACGAAAAATAATAAAAATATATTCAATTTTAAAAAGAAACAGAATTATGTGGAGGAACTCCTAGCAATCAATTAGTAGTGAACTGACTTCTTTGAACTGGTGAAAGGTGAAATCTGATTGGCTGCTGTGGCTCAGTACACTTTGCACAGCCTCGCTGCTCTTTGCATCGCCTTAATAAATAAGCCAGTCTGTGGCTGGGTTGACGGCTGTTTATTTCTGTCACGTCCTCTACTTTCCTAACCATTTTTCTTTTTTTTTAATTCTTCGGGAAAATTCATTCAGGGGAAATATTTGAACAGCAGGTTAAATGAACAGGCACAACAAAACAAAACAATATGGTAGGAGGCAATTTTTCCACGACCAACAAAATTAATATTGCATATGTGTTTTCAGGAGCTTGGTACACATTTTTTTAAGTGTCTGCAGAAAGCCGACATTTCTTATCTTTTTTTTTATTTTTATTTTATTTTATGCCTTACGTACCTTATAAAAGACTTTCAGTTTGCAGCCATGGAAGGATCCTTTCATCTCTTGGCTGTAGTCCGTGAGAATGCTCAGCCCAGTGCTGCAGCTTCCCGCGGCTTCAGATCAGGTTAAGGCTTTGAAATATTTGCTATCGCTTACCTCTTCGCTTTTTCATGTGTGTGGAACATGCTGCTGCCCCTAGCTCTCCCTTTCCCTTCCACCCTTTCATAATCCAGCGCTGGAAACACTTGAAATAAAATGAGGGAAGGCAAGAAGCTATCATAACGGCCCCATGCTGCGGGAGTGGAACTTCAAACCCATGAAGAAACTTTATGACCTACAGAGCGGACTTTGTCATGTTCTAACGTGGCTACAAAAGATTTCCAGTTTCACTGGCCTAGTTTTGGGTCTTTTCCTCGTCCTAAAACAGTTGGCAAAAGGGAGTACAAATCAAGGAGTATATTTCTGGTGACACTTCTGTACTTTGTATGATCTGTATGTATAATCCGTAAAGTTCATACAGATGTACATGGGTGTGTCTTTATTGGTTTTCATTTGTCATGAAGATATAATTCCTAAAAATGTGCATGTATATGTAGCACCCTTTCGAATAGGATTCTAGGAAAGCTAGATAAATGTAGTTCTTTTTGGCTCCAACAGTGTGTAGGCAGGTGCAGTCTATTTTCTCCGCAGCAGGTGGCACCTGTCCGTAGCGGCACTGTTGCTGGAGAGGAAGTCAGGAAGAACAAGGTTCCTTAATGGCTTCCTGGGTCACTGGTGAAGTTATCCTTTTGGGTGCTGCTGCCTTCTGTGACTCAAGCAGTCATCTTTGCTCAGGCAGAGCCTATTTAAGGCCCTGGCTTCTGGGTTTTGGTACGCCTTGGCGAATGGACAGAGTAGGGACAGGTTCCACATCTGTGAGGGACAGCAACAGTGCTAGGGAAAGGCTCCTGGTGAAGAGGGTAAGCGTAGGGCTTCATCTCTTCTGAGCGACTCCCGATTGGAACCAGACTGCCAGGCCGCATTTGGTCCCCTCTCAACAAATGCTGTCATTCCGGCTGGAATCTACTCTATCACGCTACTGAACTGTGTGGGCTTTTGTAAACTGTTGTGCATTCCTTCAATACAAGTTCTATTGCACTTGCCTGTGAGTATTATTGTCTCCACGTCATGCTGCACCCAACCTACAAGTGGAAAAGTTTGTGATCGCTTTGGGCTGTTCTGGGCTCTGCAGACTGCAGGTTTTATTGCTTCATTACTTCTCCATCCATCCAGAATATAGTGTTTGGGAGGAGGAAAAACAACAGCTTGAATATTTATATTATCTCTCTAGGAAAGGGTTCCCAGCAGGTGGCTGGAGAGTGTATAATCCTGGTTCTTGACCAGGAGGAGAATTTCCCAGCCTAAAGGGTTGCTGCCCTTCTGGGCATCCCATCCAAAAATACTACCTGTGCTCATCGAGACCCCAGCTGTGGCATAGCCGGGGGGGCTAATAGTTATAAAGTTATCCTCGAGCCACAATGATTAAACAACCAGAAAGAAAAAGGCTATGGTTGCAGCAAAACACCGGCAGGGGTACAAACCCTCCCCTAAATAGGTATGATATTTGATTAACCTCCCTGGCGGTACAATTATTTCGGATTTTAGGTGCTAAAAGCGGTACCATTATTTTGCATGAAAATTTGGCGTTTTATATTGTAGTCCTGTAATTCTTAGGAATAACTCTCTTAAATCTGTCCAAACCAGAGTCTAGCAGACATCCCGGGTATGATAAAGTTTGAAAAATGAAATCATAAATTATAATATAATAAATAATTATAAATAATTGTACCAAATAATAATATAACAATAATAAAAATTATTCAATAATGTAATCAAATCAAAAACACTGAAATTTGCTCAGTTGCAGAATTGTCACTGTCATTACTTTTCAGTATTTGATGACGGATCTCCCCACAAATCGATATCCCTCAATTCTGCGAGTGATTACAATTTATTATCGCTGTTTCCTAGCTGGTCTAAAACCATTTTTGATGAAAAGGGACAGTTTTGGTTGCTATGGGACAATCTCCAGTTTCCAGGCATAAAGAACAGTTTTTATTATATAAAACTGCATGCAGAGCACTGGACAGACCACTAGGGACAAAGGGGATGTGAAATATTTACATACAGCAATGTTATCTGTAAGTTTACATTATACTGTATGTATACTGTGTGTTTCACTTTTTGAATTTGGCGCCGATCTCCGTCCCTGTGCGTCGCAACGCTCGCAGGGCACGGAGATCGGCTCCGTGATAGATCGAGCGAGACACGGCTCGCTCGTACAGCGGGGAGACAAAGCTGGATCCGAGGGAGAAGGTAAGTAAACCTCCTGGATCCAGCGATGCGGTCTCGAGTTTGGCTCGGGGTTACCGCTCTTGGTATAAAAATTCCACCCCGAGCCAGACTCGGGAATACCGTCAGGGGGGTTAATAAGTGGTGTTGCGCTCCAATAGAAATAGATCAATAAATGTATATAACAGTAAATAGTACACAGCAATAGCTACATGTGACTACTAAAGCTAGTGACTTCAAATATCCACCTCCTAAAGTGCATCCGTGCCAACTAAGCAATATCCAATCCCGTGCAATGTGAACGATTGGATACTCTTAACTTAGGACAGTAAAGTGAATACAGTGAAAATGAGACAACACTAAAAATACAATAGAATTCAAAATATGTCTCAATCCATAAAGTGCATTCAGTATAAATAAATAAAGAAAAATATGTTGACAAATATTTAGCGAAAAAAAGTAGCTTGAATATTTATGTTGTCTCTCTAGGGAAGGGTTCCCAGCAGGTGGCTGGAGAGTGTATAATCCTGGTTCTTGACCAGGAGGAGAATTTCTCAGCCTAAAGGATTGCTGCCCTTCTGGGCATCCCATCTAAAAATACTACCTGTGCTCATTGAGACCCCAGCTGTGGCATAGCCGGGGGGCCTGTTCTGCTTAAATCTCTGATGCTAAGCAAGAAATTTCATTGGGGATCTGGTCTGATATTGGAGGGAGACATCCAAGAGTGAGGGATCCTAGTGACTGTTTCTGCTGATATTGCTAGCATATCAATGCTAGTGCTTGTCTTGCTTCAAACATTACTGAAGGTTTCTCAGTGCTGTCTGTTTTCTGGGCCTTTGCTGGAGGAACTGTCCCAAGAAGTAATTTTACAGTGAAGAGTGTCCTCAATCATTTGCTCAGCATCCATGGAGTATCCCACATCTCCCTATATCCGAAGTTATTCAGCAATACATTTTAAAAAGACAGCCACTAGACTATTTATCGAGCCAGTAGAGTGACTGTTGCTTTGTGCCTGCTGCTTTTGCATCTGGGAAAGAAACTGGGGGCAAACCAGAGTGACCTTTCAGGGATGGGGGGGGGGGTGAGCATTACATATATAGGGCATTTAAACATGTTCTGATGACATTAGGACCAGAGTATAGGAAGAGAAACATAGATGTAGAACCTACATGACTGGGTTAAAAGGGAGTTTGGCATAAGAGAAGTTTTGAAAACTAAAACTAAAAGTAATTATGGAGTCAGAGGTACTTACCTAATTGGTGGGTCAAACAGGAACAGGAGGAGCTTTACAGGAATGTCTCTGGAGAGTCTCCGGTCAGAAGATAGCTGGCATTGAGAAATATTCCAACCTACCCTGCCGTCTTTATTTGATATGTATTGTCTTTATGCTGTTGACTGTTTCAGGTTGATATGCAAAGTCATAGCAGCTGGCGGGGTTCAAGGTCTTTGAAGTGGTTTGTGTTGTAAAATGTAAAATGTAAATTGATAGGGACCCATCTTAGGTACAGTTTCCTTTTTTTTTGGTTGCATGGTATTGCATGGTGGAATTGATAGGGACCCATTTTAGGTACAGTTCTCTTTTTTTTTGGTTGCATGGTTCAGTGACAGTGAACTGAGGGTCATTCTTGGTAGTATTTGTGGTTATTTGTGCAATTGTCTCCGACTTGGTGTTGTGCGGTTTATTATCCATATTGGGCCCAGAACCATTCATTGGTGGAAAAAAAACACCTAACACAAAAACCAGAACAGGGTTTAAAAGGTGGATGGTCTCACATAAAAGAGCCCTTTTTTTTCCCCAAAAAAATATCTTTATCCCATAAGTTTCTAAAAACTGGGAAATGTATTAACTCCAATGATAAAAATATACAAAACAGCAACAGAAGTGCTACTGAACATTGTCCCCAATATGTATGTTTCTAGATAAATACATTTGGATTCATATCACCTATTACCAACATAATACCCAGTAAGAAACTAACTAGAACTTTTGATCACACTATATATTAGCATGTATTGATATAAAGCAAAGTCCGCACAAGTTTCGCCCTCATGGCCTTCTTCAGGGGTATAGCGGGGTTTATGTTCTGCCAAAGAAAAAAGAACAATAAGAAAATAAGAACACAATTCAAATTATATATAACATCAACAAACAGCGCAGCACTTAATGGGTTTATACAGGTATTCAGTTAAATGGAAATACCTACAAAGTCTGAAAAAATAAAAAATACAGCCCCCCCCCTTTGCATGTAATTTGGTATTCTTTGCAAAGTGAATTTTTTACTAAATTCACTAAGCTAATGGAAATATTCCTTGCAAAGTAAACAGCCTTTTCACCTTTAGTAAATCAAACCAATTAGGTCAATATAACAGCCAGGCAAATAACAATTTCTCATGACAGATTTACCTTTTATATGTACAAAGATGATCCAATGCAAATAGAGTATTTTCTGTGAACTATTAACACTTTGACAGTACTTTTTCTTTTCTTAACAACATAAACAGTATGCACAGATAATCCACCTGTGATGTGACCTCCCGGCATCACCTAGCTGACAACCGGGGCAGTCTCCGGGGTTTATGGAAACCGCAAACCAGAGGCCTTTGGTTTCCATGACAACTGAATTGTCGTATCTCTCATCCTTCTTCAGCCACTGATTAAAAATTTAAAACAAACTTTTAAGTAACTATTCTGTAGTATAAAGCTTCAGTTTCCTTGATATAATTTCAATGGATTGTAAATTGTGTAATTCTGACATATGAAATCTTAAGTACAATGCACATGTGTATGTGTCAGTGTGACCATCGGGTTCTGTTCTGTGTCCCCATAATTGGGACCCCAAGAAAAACCCAAGAGAGACTCTATGTCCTAATAGGGACCCCAATAAAAAACAGAGAGAGGCTCTATGTCCTCATTATAGGGAACCCAATTAAAACCCATGAGAACCTCTAACTATGTACCCATAATAGCGAACCCATGAAAAACCCAATAAAACCCCAGAGAGGCTACTGTATAACTGTGTCCCCATAATAGGACCCCCAATAAAAACCCAAGAGAGGCTCTGTGTCCCCATAAGAGGGATCCCAATAAAAATTTAGAAGAGTCTCTGTGTCCCCATAATATTGATCCCACTAAAGACTCAGGAGAGGCTCTGTGTCCCCATACTAGAGAGGCCAATAATAACCAGTGAGAAGCTCTAACTGTGCCCGCATAATTGGGATCCCAGTAAAAACCTGAACGAGGCTCTAACTGTGTTCCCGTAATAGGGATCTCAATAAAAACCCAGGAGAGGCTCCAACCTCTGGAGCTTAGTAAATGAGGGGAAGCGCTGCTGACTTCCATCATCCAATCATGTGCAGGCAAAAGTGCTGTTTTTTATTTTCCTTGCATGTGATTGAGTATTCTTTGCAAAGTGAAGCTTCCCCTCATTTACTAAACTTTCTGGAGCATTCCCATTCCCTATACAAACAGGAAGTAAGGAAATATCTTAAAAGTGGGATCCCAAGCAGCAATAAAAATCTTGTACTAGGTGACAGCACCTCTCTCTATGCAAAACTAAAACAAAGTTTTGGTGTTGGAATTTGGGACTAAGCCTTGAAAAAACAGGTTTGAAATTTTATTTAACACCTGCCTACAAGTGCTATTAAGTCAACAAAGTCAGGGTGTTTTACATAAATAACATTTGTGTTGTATAATGTGACCAGCTTGGATTAAAACACCTTGTAACCCCGTTGCCGTTAAAGTCTCAAAAGTCCCACCTATGAGAACCCAGTTGCCGTTAAAGTCCCACCTATGAGAACCCAGTTGCCATTAAAGTCCCACCTCTGAGTGGTTTCTATTGCAAGTTTCAGAGTTGGAACTATTCCTTGAAAAAAAAAAATGGGTTTGGGATAACTTTTGATTTTTTTTTTCTTTTTAACATCTGCCCACAAGTGCTATTAAGTCAACAAAATCAGGGTGTTTTTTAGAAATTCCATTTGTGTTATATAATGTGACCAGCTTGGATTAAAAAAAAGTGCAATCAAAGGTTTTCTTTTAAGCTCAACATTAAATGATCGCTCTCAGAACTCAAATATTTATGCTCCATGCCCATTAAAAGGTCTGCTTGGAATGGTATCGGAAATCACAAAAAACAAAGAGAATGAAGTCAAGGTGGAAGACTGCACAACCTGTGCATCCGGATAGTCTGCTCTTAGGACATTTGGTTTTGAAAGCAGCTAATTGGTCTCTTTGAAGCTCTCACACAAGGTCAGAAAGATAATTCTACATGAAAGCTTTATGAACCAACTAGCTGCATAAAAGAATGGAGAACAGGACCTGGCGTGCTGTAAGGTACCATTGTGTAAATAATATACTTGTTAAAAGAGCAACACCAGGCAACAGGTAGAACCAGCCAGTGAATTGCTAATGCCATTTAGGAATCCTCAAAATTCTGCCATGATAAGGAAATCCACCAAATGCATCCTTAACCACTTCAGCCGCGGACCATTTTGCTGGCCACAAATCAACTTGCATTCTCTGTACACTATCGATTCCTGACACTATCGGTCAGTCTCCCTGGGAGTGTCTCTTTATTCTTGTGTATTTTTGGAATAGCATAAAAAATTGCTTTGTTCCTGTTTAAATACTCGTATATATTCCTGCTTGAATTGAAAAGTGGTTTCAGCCGCGATTGGCCGATACCACTCAACATTATAAACATCATATTGTTGTTGGGTCATGAGTACTATGTTTCCACCCTTAATGACTGTGTCCTGTCTACAGTGTAACTGTCTTAATGCTTGTTGTTGTTGCATAGTGAGATTAGAAGTATTGATTGACATGGGCATTCTTCTAATTCCACTAATCATGGTGATGGGGAAAGCGGATATTTGGGGATTTGTAGTGAGGTCACGGAATTGGTTAGATGTATTCTATTTGTGAGGTGTCATTAAATTCCTGATTTCTTCCAACAGGAGCATGAGATCCCTCAGTGCTCGAAAAATCCTTCATTGTAAAATTCTTTATTTTTTCCAATAATTCTCTTTCTTCCCTTATCTGCTTTTAGTCTGGGTCAAATATAAATGTATGTGTTAAGCCGCGTACACACAGGCAGACTGTCTGTCCAACTTAGTCCGCTGAAACACATTTCAGCGGACAGTCCGCTCGTGTGTGGGCTTCAGCGGACAGTCTGGCAGACTAAGGCCGCGTACACACGGGCGGATTGTCTGCCCAACTAAGTTCGTCAGACAATCGACAGACAGTCCGTTCAACTTTTGAATGAACGGACTTGACCACACACGATGAACAGACAGTCCGCTGAAAGCTTGCGCAATGACGTATACAGCACGTACGACGGGACTAGAAATACGACGTCCAATACACTGCAATGCAACCTTCGGCCGTGTAAATCCTTTCTGAGCATGCGCCATACTTAGTCCGTCCAACTTGCCTACACACAAGCGGACTGTCCGCTGAAACCAAGTTTGGACGGACAAAACCAAGTTTGGACGGACAAAATTACGGAAATTCCGAAAGACTTAGTCCGTCAGACTGTCCGCTGAAAAAGTCAGCTGAAGCCCACACACGAGCGGATTGTCCGCTGAAACACGGTTCAGCGGACTAAGTTGGGCAGACAATCCGCCCGTGTGTACGCGGCCTTAGTATTTCGGAATTTCCGTAATATTGTCCGTCCAACTTTGGTTTCAGCGGACAGTCCGCTCGTGAGTAGGCAAGTTGGACGGACTAAGTATGGCGCATGTTCAGAAAGGATTTACACGGCCGAAGGTTGCATTGCAGTGTATTGGACATCGTATTTCTAGTCCCGTCGTACGTGCTGTACACGTCATCGCGCAAGCTTTCGACGGACTGTCTGTTCATCGTGTGTGGTCAAGTCCGTTCATTCAAAAGTAGGACGGACTGTCCGTCGGATTTTCTGACGGACTTAGTTGGCCAGACAGTCCGCCCGTGTGTACGTGGCTTAAGTTTCCTCACAAAGAAGTACAGGTCCTTAATTACGACACCTACAATGCGGCCCAATGGCACCAATGATGGGAAACAATTCATCTCAATGGCACCAATGATGGGAAACAATTCATCCCAATGACACCAATATTGTAGCCCGATGACAACAATGACGGGACACAATTCCTCCTAATGACACCAACAATGGGGCCCAATGTTACCAATGATGGGACACAATTCTTCTCAATGATACCAACAATGGGGCCTAATGATGGGACACAATTCCTCCCAATGACACCAACAATGGGGCCCAATGATACCAATGATAGGACACAATTCTTCCAAATGACATCAACAGTGGGGCCCAATGATACCAATGATGGGACACAATTCTTCCCAATGACACCAACAATGGGGCCCAATGATACCAATGATAGGACACCGAGACCCCTGATTTCTAAATCAGGGGTCTCCAAACTTCATCCCAGGGGCCTGATGCGGCACTTTGCTTGCTTTTATGTGGCACTTGGGGCACTATTTCATTCACTGATACCATACTTCCCCCTAATGACGCCAATGAAGGGGCACAATTCCTCCCAATGACACCAATGATGGGACCCAGTTCCTCCCAAAGACACCAACAATGCGGCCCAATGGCACCAATGATGATAATCAATTAATCCCAATGACACCAATGATGTAGCCCAATGACAACAATGATGTGACACCATTCCTCCTAATGACACCAATAATGGGGCCCAATGTTACCAATGATGGGACACAATTCTACCCAATGATACCAACAATGGGGCACAATGATGGGACACAATTCCTCCCAATGACACCAACAATGGGCCCAATGATAGGACACAATTCTTCCCAAAGACACCAACAGTGGGGTCCAATTCTTCCCAATCACACCAACAATGGGGCCCAATGATACCAATTCTAGGACACAATTCTTCCCAATGACATCAACATTGGGGCCAAATGATACCAATGATGGGACACAATTCTTCCCAATGACATCAATGATGGGACACAATTCCTCCAACGACACCAACAATGGGGCCCAATGACACCATTAATATGACATAATTCCTCCCACTGGCACCAAAGATGAGGCATTGTTTTTTCTCACTGACCTCAGTACCTTTTCTACTCCCAACAGCCACAGTCCATTCCGCCCTCCCCTCCAAAGTCTGAAGACCGTAAAGTGCCCCTTTGTTCAGAAAGTTTGGAGACCCCTTCTCTACATGGAATTGCATGGAACTAAGCCCTAAAAAACACAGCTATACTTTATTAGGTCTGTTAGGAAACAATACTTTCTCAGCTTGTGTTCTTTCAGCAATTTGTATTTGAAATAATGTTTTTTTTTTTTTAATGCTGGAAAAAACTACTGATTTAAATTGCAGTAGACGGGAAAACACAGCAGATTGGGACATTAGGGTTCATTTTATATATGTGACTAATTTAGGACAATATTTTTTGAAAATCTCATAAACAGTTTAATACGGACTATAAGAAGGCCCCTTTATTAATACATCTGATAACCGGTGATAACGTATCAAGTTCTAGTTTAGATGTAGCCTCCTTTTTAGTATCTAACAAAGTGAAGATTAAGGTGACCCGGAGATTCTAGCTACAAACCATTAATGTGTGTCCAAAGTTTTATTAAACATTTTCCTCCTTATAATCAGTCCACCACGCTCGGCGTCCCCAGGGCTGTCCAGAGTTTCAGAACTGAAAACACAACACAGATGCTTTCTGGATCGGAGTTGTCTGAGCCTTCAAAAACCCCGTGCCAAAATTTACACATGATGTAAACTGGGGCGATCCAGAGGCTTAGGTCTTATGTAAGAAATACTACTAATATTATAGTGCTAGATTTGGATAATCATGTAATAATCCCCTCCTATAAAATGCGGGATTATCTCGTAGTTACCAAAAGTCAGCTTTTTAATGCAGGGATCTCCGGAGCGTGTAACCCTTTATTTGCTGGAACAGAACTGACTCCGAGAACAGGACTATTTGGCTTTAAATAAAGGGTGTTACAATGATGACGACTAATGAGACCGCATTGACCATTTGTTGGCTGGTGGCAGGTCATTTCTGAACCAAAATTGTACCAAAAGTAATGCAAAGGTGGGCATACCTTTATTTTTTTTCTTCATTTTACTTACATAGGTCATTCAAATTTCACATGTTCGTAATGTAACTCTTCCTCTATAATAACTCTTCTTCTTTTTCATGTCAGGTAAATAATGGATTTCAAGCAGAAGGAAGGTGCTATCATTGAGTTCTTGATATACAGTGCTTTGAAAAAATACCCCTTTGAAATTTTCCACATTTTGTCATGTTACAACCAAAAACAAAGAAATATTTGATTGGGATTTTATGTAATAGACCAAAACAAAGTCAATACTTTGTAGAACCTCCTTTCTCTGCAATTACAGCTGCAAGTCTTTTTGGGGATGTCCCTACCAACTTTGCACATCTAGAGAGGGACATTTTTGCCCATTCTTCTTTGCAAAATATCTCAAACTCTGTCAGATTGGATGGAGAGTGTCTTTGAACAGCAATTTTCAGGTCTTGCCACAGATTCTCAATTGGATTTAGGTCTGGACTTTGACTGGCCCATTCTAACACATGAATATGCTTTGATCTAAACCATTAAGTTGTAGCTCTGGTTGCATGTTTAGGGTCGTTGTCCTGCTGGAAGGTGAACCTCCGCCCCAGTCTCAAGTCTTTTGCAGGCTCTAACAGGTTTTCTTCTAAGATTGTCCTGTATTTGGCTCCATCCATCTTCCCATCGACTCTGACCAGCTTCCCTGTCACTGCTGAAGAAAAGAATCCCCACAACATGATGCTGCCACCACCATGTTTCACGGTGGGGATGGTGTGTTCAGGGTGATGTGCAGTGTTAGTTTTCTGCCACACATAGCGTTTTGCTTTTAGGCCAAAAAGTTGAATTTTGGTCTCATCTGACCAGAGCACCTTCTTCCACGTTTGTTGTGTCCCCCACATGGCTTCTCACAAACTGAAAATGGGATTTCTTATGGCTTTTTTTGATCAATGTCTTTCTTCTTGCCACTCTTCCATCAAGTTCAGATTTGTGGAGAGCACGACTAATAGTTGTCCGGTGAACAGATTCCCCCACCTGAGCTGTGGATCTCTGCAGCTCCTCCAGAGTTACCATGGACCTCTTGGCTGCTTCTCTGATTAATGTTCTCCTTGCCCGGCCGGTCAGTTTGGTGGATGGTCATGTCTTGGTAGGTTTGCAGTTATTCCATACTTTTTTAATGTTTGGATGATGGATTGATGATGATGATTGATGATAGATTGAACAGTGCTCCGTGAGAAAGCTTGGGATTTTTTAAAATATCCTAACCCTGCTTTAACCACTTATCGACCGCCTCGCGCCGATATACGCCGGCAGAATGGCACCACTACCTGTATGGCAGCTCCTTCAAGAGGCACGAGAGCCAGAACAGGGATTTGTGTGTGTAGTCACACAAATCCCGGTTCTGACAGGGGAGGAGAGACAGATCTTCTGTTTCTACTAAGTAGGAACAACAATCTGGCTCCTCCTCTAGTCAGTCCCCTCCCCCCACAGTTAGAAACACACCTAGGGAACACATTTAATCCCTTGATCGCTCCCCTAGTGTTAACCCCTTCCCTACCAGTGATATTTACAAAGTAATCAGTACATTTTTATAACACTGATTGCTGTATAAATGTCAATGGTCCCAAAAAAGTGTCAAACGTGTCCAATCTGTCCACAGCAATGTCGATAAAAAACACAGATCGCCGACATTACTAGTAAAAAAAAAAATAATAATAATAAAAATGACATAAATCTTTTCCCTATTTTGTAGACGCTATAACTTTTTCGTAAACCAATCCATATGCGCTTATTGGGATTTTTTTTATATATATACCAAAAATATGTAGAAGAATACATATCGGCCTAAACTTATGAAGAAATTCGTTTTTAAAAAAAATTAAATTTGGGGGATATTTATTATAGCAAAAAGTAAACAATATTGGGTTTTAGTTTCAAAATAGCTGCTTTTGTTTATAGCACACAAAAATAAAGTTTCAAGGGGTATGAATACTTTTTCAAGGCACTGTAATTAAAGGCAAAAATGATATATAACTGGGACTTTAAATATACATCTGAAGGTAAAACGCAAAACAATCATATAAAACGTGTAACTTTATTGCAACATATCATAACATACCAGTTAAAAAGCTTGACAATGCCATCATTCAAGAGGAAGTAAACCCTCTTGGGTTTTACTTTCTCTTTTGCTCCCTGTATAACCTGCAAGTTAAAAGCATAATGGGCTAGTATGCATCGCATACTAGCCCATTATGTGACACTTACCTGCAAAAGAATCCAGCGCTGTCCCCTGTGTAGGCAGCGTCCATCTTCAAGCCCCTCTCCCTTTCGGGCCGCGGACTCAGGCTCTGTGATTCACCAGAGCCACATGATATCACTCCCGTGCATGCGCACAGTAACGACACACGCTAGGGAAGAAACGGCACGGAATTTTGTTTCTTCCCCACGCATGCGCCGTTCACTTTATTGGCAGACTACAAGGGAAATATCTCCTAAACGGCACATGTTTAGGAGATATTTCTACTACCTATAGGTAAGCATAGAATAAGGCTTCTCTATAGGTAGTGGAAAGATCTCCTAAACGTGCGTGTTTAGGAGATATTTCACTTGTAGTCCGCCAATAAAGTGAACGGCGCATGCGCAGGGAAGAAACTAAAAAAATTCCTATAAATCCCAAAAAAGGGTTTACAACCACTTTAAATGGTTTTACAATACCAAGACATATGATCATCAGCCAACTATATCAATTATTTAAATGATTTGGCAATGAAATTGCTATACACAGGTCAACGTGTTTTGCAGGATCAATTTCTTCGTCAGGACCTTGGATCTTAAATAGAGGCAAAAAAACAAGCTTGATTTATATACAATATACAGTGTGTGTGTGTGTGTGTATACACACACACACACACACACACAGCATTTCACAAAAGTAAGTACACCCTCACATTTTTGTAAATATTTTATCATATCTTTTCATGCGACAACACTGAAGAAATGACACTTTGATACAATATATAGTAGTGAGTGTACAGCTTGTATAACAGTGTAAATTTGCTGTCCCCTCAAAATAACTCAACACACAGCCAACAATGTCTAAACTGCTGGCAACAAAAGTGAGTCCACCCCTATACCCCCTTTGATAAAAATATTTACAAAAATGTGAGGGGTGACTATATATATATATATATATATATATATATATGAATATATATATATATATATATATATATATATAGTCACCCCTCACATTTTTGTAAATATTTTTATCAAAGGGGGTATAGGGGTGGGTATATATATATATATATATATATATATATATATATATATATAAAAATAATATATAAAAAACATCTTTTTTTTTTTCATTATCCCTGTACCTAGGAGAACACATTAGAAAAATCCACTACAAGCTATTGGCTAGCTGATTTTTGCTGTGTTTAGGCTGCATCCACGTGTAATCGGTTCCCAGTGGTACAACACAGTTGGCTACCATGGGAAAACCAGATCAAACAAAGTATTCTTATACAAATCAATCAGGCCCATTCATATCTGTGTGTCACAATGCAATGTGTTATGGATAATGCAGCCTGCCCATATTGTAGTGCATTTGACTGCTTCGTAACATTGTATAACATATAACCAGTAGATGAAAAAAAAAAAAAAAAAAAAAACAACAAAAATCATGTATAAATAAAAAGATGGGGCAGACACGTTGGACCATTTGGTCTTTTGTCTGCCATCTATGAACAATTTTGTTTTCCCAATTTTTAATTTTTAATTAGAAAATATAAAAAACGAATTTAGAAAAAAACAGCAAAAAAAGCACACTGCCCCATAATAAAAGAAGCATATCAGAGCAAAAGAAAAAAAAAAAAAAGGCATGTTAAAATGTGCATTAAAACAACATAAAATTGCATTTATGTTTTACACTGGAGAATGTGAATACAACTTTAGGCTGGATTCACACCTATGGCATTTTTAGTGTTTATTGCATTTTGCATATTTGCACTACAGAACGTGTTCCATAGGAAACCATGGTAAATGGACTGTAGTGCAAATCTGCAAAATGCAAAAAGCACTAAAAATGGCATAGGTGTGAATCCAGCATTATAGTCCAATGGCACTGTTCTCATTTCTGCATTTTTTATTTTATTTATTTTTTTATAAATAAAGAATTAACATCAAGTCCGGTACACAGAATTGTTGCTAGATAGAAGACATACATTTATAACAGAAAACTGGACATGGAAATGCCTGATACACATTCCACATTTAATCAGAAATCTAACAGATTGTCAAGTAAATATACAGGGCTCTGTCTCTAGGTAGTTTACAAAAAATTAGAATACTCTTTAACCACTTGCCTACCGGGCACATATACCCCCTTCCTGCCCAGGCCAATTTTAAGCTTTCAGCGCTGTTGCATTTTGAATGACAATTGAGCGGTCATACAACACTGTGCCCAAATTTTTTTTTATCATTTGCTTCACATAAATAGAGTATTCTTTTGGGAGTATTTAATCACTGCTGGGTATTTAATTTTTTACTAAAGAAAAAAAAAGACAACAAATTTAGAAAAAAAAAAACATATTTTTTTTCTTCGTTTCTGTCAGTAAATTTTGTAACTAAGTATTTTTTCTCCTTCACTAATGAGCACTGATAGGCTGAACTGGTGGGCATTGATGAGGTGGCACTTAGGGGCACTGATGAGGTGGCACTTACGGGCACTGATTAGGTGACACTGATGAGGAGGCACTAATATGCTGCACTTATGGGCACTGATATGTGGCTCTGATGGGCACTGTTAGGTGGCACTGGTGGGCACTGATAGGCGGCACGGGTAGTTGGTACTGATGGGCACTGATGGGCATTGATGGTTGGCACTGATGGGCATTGATCGACAGCAGCAATGGGCATTGATGGGCAGCACAGATAGGCAGCACTGATAGCCAGCACTGACTGGCATTGCTAATTGGCACTTGTGGGCAGTGGTGGGCACTGATTGCTGCCACTGGTGACCACTGATGGCTGGCACTGGTGGGCAATTGTTGGCACTGATTGGTGACACTGTTGGCACTATATTGTAATCAGGGCACCGATGATCAGTGCCCTGATTACATGTGTAGATGTCGCCCTGCGCGGAGATGGCACTGATCGGCTCTCCTCTCCCCACACTCTGTCAGTGTGAGGTGAGGAGAGCCGATAACCGGCATCTCCGTGTTTACATGTGACCGGCTGTGATTGGACACAACCGATCACATGGTTAAAGAGGCGCAGACGTGGCTCTTTCCAGAGATCGGGGTTGCGCCCTGTCCTAGCAACATGGCGTGGGCACGGGAGAGCGGGTGTTCTGGGATGCTGTCATATGACGTCGTCCCAGAACGAGAGCCGCACCGCCTCGCCGTCATGGTGGACGGGGGCAACTAGTTAAAGTGGTTTCAAAGGTTGAAGGTTTTTTTTTTTTATCTTAATGCCTCTGCATTAAAGTGATACTAAAGTCTTGTTTTTTATATTATTTAAAAATAACAAACACATTATACTTTGTGTTTTTTCACAGAACAGCCCGGATCCTCCTGTTCTCCGGTCTCTCGCTGCGGCTCCTGGCCCCTCCCTCCCGCTGAGTGCCCCCCACAGCAAGCAGTTCAAGTAGCGCAGTGCTGAATAGCAAAAAATGATCTGATCATGAAGGGGGTAAAACCTTCTAGTGGTCAAGTGAATATAATAATCATCATAATATAATATTATATTAATATAATAGATTGTAAACGCCAAGGAGCAGAGCCCTCTGATTCCTCCTGTATTGAATTGTATTGTATATGTACTGTCTGCCCTCATGTTGTAAAGTACTGTGTAAACTGTTGGTGTTATAGAAATACCTTTATGATAATAATAATAATAATAATATAATGAATGTCCACACCATGCAGAATACTTTCAGATAAGCATATCCCCTGACATAGATAGCCTCAAAACTTAAAAGCTCAAACGAGTGTAGTGAGAGGTGAACTTATGACATGAACTGCTCAACTCCAAAAGGCGACAGCTATCAACTAAAAATAGGCAAGTTGACAAAAGAATTACGGATGCCAGAACAGATCCATAAAAAGACCCCAGATAAATGGGACTTAGCAGCCCTTAACGAAAAAAAAAATGAATGTTAAAAAATAATAATAAAAATGCTAAATAATAATAATGATAATAATAGTGATACTAATACAGATACTGATTCATAATAATGACAATAAAAATAATAATCATATGAATAATAATAATATGAATAATAATAACAACAACAATACTACTACTAATATTATTATTATTATTATTATCATGTTGTTGTTGTTAATAATAAAAAATAACAATAATATTAATAATAGTAATAAAAATAATATTGTTGTTGTTGTCGTTATTTATTATTATTAAAGACTTGTAGAGCTGCCCAAAAAAATCAAACATCTAATTCTTTATTATTATTATTAATGATAAGGAATTAGATGTTAGCATTTTTTTGGGCAGCTCTACAAGCCTTTAATAATAATAATAATAATAATAATAATAATAAACATTATTATTATTATTATTAGTAGTAGTAGTAGTAATAGTATTTGTATTTTTTTATTAACAACAATAATGATAATAATAATAATAATAATAATAATAATAATAATAATAATAATAATAATAAAATACTAAAAATAATAATACAAAAAATAATAAAAATAATAATAATAATAATAGCTTGTAGAACTGCACAAAAATGCTAACATTGAATTCCTTATTATTATTATTATTGTTGTTGTAATTAATAACAATAAAAATTAATAACAATAACAATAGTAATAATAATAATAAGGAATTAGATGCTAGTATTTTTTGTGCAGCTCTACAAGCCTAAAATCAAAAACCCTTATTATTATTATTATTATTATTGTTGTTGTTAATATTTTTTATTATTAATAACAACAATAATAATAATAATAATAATAATAATAATAAGGAATTAGATGTTTGTATTTTTTGTGCAGGTCTACAAGCCTAACATCTAATTCCTTATTATTATTATTGTTGTTGTTATTAATAATAAAAAAGATTAATAACAACAACAACAACAATAATAATAATAATAATAATAATAGGGAATTAGATGTTAGCATTTTTTGTGCAGCTCTACAAGCCTATAATAATAATAATAATAATAATAATAATAATAATAAATAACAACAAACATATTATTATTATTATTATTATTATTATTAATGATAATAATAATAATAGTAATACAAATAAGAATATTGTTGTTGCTGTTATTTATTATAGGCTTGTAGAGCTGTACAAAAAATGCTAAAATCGAATTCCTTTCATTATTATTATTATTATTATTATTATTATTATTATTATTATTATTGTTTTTATTATTAATATTTTTATTATTAATAACAACAATAATAATAATAAGGAATTACATGTTGGCATTTTTTGTGCAGCTCTACAAGCCTTTAATAATAATATTAATAAAAATAAATAACACCAACAACAATATTATTATTTTTATTACTATTATTATTATTATTGTTGTTGTTGTTAATAACATAGCATTTTTTGTGCCACTTTACACGCCTTTAAGTGTAAGGCCCCTTTCACACATGCGGATGATATGTCCGTATTTCATCCATCCGTTTGCGGATGAAATACGGACATCCATTCATCCCTATGGGATAGCGGGTGTCTGCGGATGAGCATCCGCAGACACCCGCTATTGTCCGCCTCCGCAAATGTCCGATTCTGCAGACGGAGGAAAATCCTATTTTTCTGTCCGTCTGCAGAGCGGATCGGATGAACACGGACACACGGTCCGTGCTCATCCGATCCCCATAGAGGAGAGCGGAGAGCTGACAGGGCGGTCCCCGCACAGTGTGCGGAGACCGCCCTGTCCGTAGCCGGCTCAGCGGGGACAACGGAGCGATCCCCGCTGAGCGAGCGGATCATCACGGGGCGGATCTTTACTGATCCGCCCCGTGTGAAAGGGGCCTAAAACTTCCAAAATTAGGGATGGTCCTGGCACACAGCTTTGCAGGAGGAGAGCACAATGCATCACATTTGTGCTATTAGCGCCAATTTCCCCAAGGAACCCTTCCTCCTCCTCCTCCTCCTCCTCGCCTCCTCATACTTCATATGGTATCAAATCACGGGCTTCACATATCACTGAATGATCCCTTTGGCTGAATCCTCAGTACTCTACATATAAGGAATAGCTTTTTTAAATTTTTTATTTTTTTTAAAATATATATATATATATATATATATATATATATATATATATATATATATAAAGGAATGGCTTTCTTGTTTTGTTTTTGTTTTTTAATATAATTTAATATAATTTAATAGTATACATTTTATATATATATATAAAGATAGATAGATAGATAGATAGATAGATAGATAGATAGATAGATAGATAGATAGATAGATAGATAGATAGATAGATAGATAGATAGATAGATAGATAGATAGATAGATAGATAGACAAAAATAGACCAACAATTAAAAAAAAAAAAAACAATATTTTTTACTTTCTGCTATAAAACATATTCAATAAAATAAATAAAAAATAAAATCTAATTTCTTCATCAGTTTAGGCCAATATGCATTCTTCTAAATATTTTTGATAAAAAAATAAAATAAATCCCAACAAGTGGATAGTGATTGATTTGCACAAAAGTTATAGCGTCTACAAACTATGGGAGATATACTGGAATTTTTATTTATTGCTAGTAATGGCTGCGATCAACGACTTGTAGCGGGACTGTGATATTGCGGCGACTGACACTTTGTGGGAACCAGTGACGCTAATACAGTGATCAGTGCTAAAAATATGCACTGTCACTGTACTAAAGACACTGGCTGGGAAGGGGTTAAACATCTAAGGCCATCAAAGGGTTAAATGTGTGGCTCACCAGTGTTTTTGTGTACTGCTTTTACTAAGGGATGTGCTAGATTTGGACATTTTGGACAATGTCATGCTCCCAACTTTGTGACCTCAAACCGATAGAACACCTTTGGGATGAATTAGAGCGGAGACTACGATCCAGGCCTTCTTGTCCAACATCAGTGCCTGACCTCACAAATGCGCTTCAGGTAGAATGGTCAAACATTCCGAT